>NW_018407915.1:116891-121024 GCF_002113885.1 Mizuhopecten yessoensis | reverse complement strand
CCTGCTAATCTGTGTCCCTGACTCCTACTATAACACTGTACCTGTCTAACCCTGCTAATCTGTGTCCCTGACTCCTACTATAACACTGTAACTGTCTAACCCTGCTAATCTGTGCCCCTGACTCCTACTATAACACTGTACCTGTCTAACCCTGCTAATCTGTGTCCCTGACTCCTAATATAACACTGTACCTGTCTTCTCGGCCCCGTCTCCCAAGATATAAGTGTAAGTTATAGGGAGGTTTCATACTTTAGTGTAGGTTATATCTAAGCATTGAACCGTCTTCAGTTAGCAATCATATTTCTTATGAATGCCAACTGAAAGCAGTTCAATATTTATTTTTAATATTTAGAATCAGTTTATCTCATACAAAATTCAATTAAGTCAGCACTATAAGTTCAAATAATATATTTAAAGTGTTTTTTCAATAAATAAGTTCATCTTTTCTAAGAAGGTCATTGGTATTCAACGTAACATTTATGATGACGACGTCACCAAGCAGATTATAGCATTCACAGACTATGAATGCCATCTGACTGTGGTAGGATTATATAATAGCAGTGTCATACTATGGTAGATATATGTGTACAGGTAGGTTATATCTGACACTACTGAACTGGCCAGGGAGGCTTAAATCAACTGTTAGGAGATAAAAAAGAAAAAGAAAATGTGGTTTGTTTTGTCACGATAATGATTCAATTTCCCATGAATATGAAAAGGCTCTCTCCAAGTTGACACAGTAATTGACAGGGGCACCTTGCATACCCCATTTGTCTATCCGGAGTCAGGGAGAGATGTGGACAGTCCAAACACTTGACACTTGTTGGTGGTAATTGATAGGTAAATAGGCCTATAGCACAATGTCCCACCATGTTTGTGTTTCATTGCTGTGTGTACAACTGTCAACATACAAGCTGATTTGGACACCAAAATGTAAAACTGTACACAAACACTTACTGGGACAAGGCCAAACAGGTCCTACTGGGTAGTGGACAGAGGTCATCTAGGGTTAGCCTCCACACCAGCCTCTATCTTTAGTCTCCAGTCTTAGTTTGCAATTCATTAACTTTCAAAACACTTTTGAAAAAGTAAAATATTCAATTTCTGGTTACAACTTAATTACCACTCAGACAAATATCATTTCTAACACTAGGATGTGTAGTCTGTCAACAGTACCTAATACACAGCACCATTGTATCTCGGTAAATTAAGGAAATTAATAAAACTAGAAAAAAAAACTAATCCTGCTTAAGGTCATAGGAGTGTATTAATAAACGGAAATAGGAAGTACATCCCTAGTTGAAAATCCAATGTAGGGAGACAGTATCACAATATCCGCATATTCTAATGTTTAATATTAAACTGATGAATATTGTATGTTTATTATTGACAGAACAGTGTTTTCTCTCAATATTAAAGTATTTCAAAGCAATGCAGGCATTAATTCAGTTGTTTTTTAAACAATCAGTCACATGTGTCCATTTTTCTGTACTTCAGGAAACCAGCTACTTATTTCATTACTGTGAAGTTTTTCAAGAACGATAACTTGTACATGCAATTACTATGTGCATATGGTTTTATTACAAAATGTCAATTTTTAATCGTTTATAAATAATTAATTTTACACAATTTCAGCATTTATGAAATTGATATACATTAATGCAATACTTATCTGTGTCAGTATAATTTTTATTGACTTTATTTTGCAAAAAATTGTGCGTTTCATTATTTTTTTTCAAAATTAACTCCTTTTTACATAAATTTAAAATCCTTAAAATTCTGACAACCTATATTTTTTTTGTGGCAGAATATTTTCTTTACTTCAAAGCAATATAACTACAAAATTTGAAGAAATTCTACTGAGGAATGGTGACACAATCCTATTACCTTAATACTTCATTTAAAAATATTTGGAAAACTTTTGCTACTTCAGGTTAATAACATTGCATAAACATACGGTCTATTGTACTGACATTTTACAAAGACCGTCTTGTTTTTCACATTGCCATGGTCTAATGGTAGAATAATACTTTCGCATTATGTATTAACATTGTATGTACATTTTACTTGAAAGTGATTGAATCCTTAGTACTATCTAATACCTCTGTGACATGCAAGTGTTCATTTTTAAACTATGTCTTCTCAAGTAATTTATTCTTAATATTACGTATCTGTGATCCCACTTCATGCTGCTTTGTTTTATTTGAATTAAAATTTCATATCAACACTGTTCATATAATAATATGATGTACCTAAAGTGTCAGGTCTTGGGGGGGTTCCCAATCAATTAGAAACCTGGAATGATACGTTTTTAATTGTGGTTGGAATAAAATCCGTTTTCATAATAACAGTGATTTCGTCCGTTACATGTGACATCATCAAGTTTTATTGTTTCCATACATATATTTGTTTGTAGATAATAGATCACAAGAGCAATTGTTTCTTGTTTACATGTTTGTAGATAATAGATCACAAGAGCTATTGTTTCTTGTTTATATGTTGGTAGATATAATAGATCACAAAAGCTAGTGTTTCTTGTTTATATGTTTGTGACTCTAAGTAAAGTTTCTTGTATCTTGTACATATATATCTTGTAGATTTTAATATTGAAATATATTACATAAAAAATACTGATCAATCCAAGGGGAGGAGACAGCAAGACAAAATGTGTGCTTGGCGAGGGGACAAAATGTGTGCTCGGTAAGGGGACAAAATGTGTGCTCGGTAAGGGGACAAAGGTACAAACTGGAATCTACCCCTGAAAGTATGGGACAAATCAATATAGGTTTAGAAGACTTTACTTAGTTTCAATCAACAAACCCTAGTTTAATATAAGTCAATCAATGCTTTTAGTAATTAAGTCTACCAGTTTCCTTGGAAATGTTCAAGGACATGTAAAATTCTGTAAAACTTAGACAGCTATTGATGATCTTCAGAATGATACTTTGTTACACCTTTAATTATTATATGTAGCCATGTCAAGGGTCGTATCAGGTCAAAGTGTCTTCAATTTGTATGACAATCCTGGATGATACCAATACTTATCCTTTAACAGGGCACTACAGAAAGTCATGTGATAGTACATCTAGGGGATGAATGTCATGTGACAGTACATCTACTCTAGGGGATGAATGTTATGTGATAGTACATCTAGGGGATGAATGTCCTGGGACAGTACATACAGGGAATGAATGTCATGGGACAGTACATACAGGGGATGAATGTCATTGGACAGTACATCTAGGGGATGAATGTCATGGGACAGTACATACAGGGAATGAATATCATGTGACAGTACATACAGGGGATGAATGTCATGTGACAGTACATACAGGGAATGAATGTCATGTGACAGTACATACAGGGGATGAATGTCATGTGACAGTACATCTACTCTAGGGGATGAATATCATGTGACAGTACATACAGGGGATGAATGTCATGAAACAGTACATACAGGGGATAAATGTCATGTGACAGTACATACAGGGGATGAATGTCATGGGACAGGACATACAGGGGATGAATGTCATGGGACAGGACATACAGGGGATGAATGTCATGGGACAGTACATCTAGGGGCTGAATGTCATGTGACAGTACAAACAGGGGATGAATCTCATGGGACAGTACATACAGGGAATGAATGTCATGGGACAGTACATACAGGGGATGAAGGTCATGTGACATTACATACAGGGGATAAATGTCATGTGAAAGTACATACAGGGGATGAATGTCATGGGACAGGACATACAGGGGATGAATGTCATGGGACAGGACATACAGGGGATGAATGTCATGGGACAGGACATACAGGGGATGAATGTCATGGGACAGTACATACAGGGGATGAATGTCATGGGACAGTACATACAGGGAATGAATGTCATGTGACAGTACATCTAGGGGATGAATGTCATGGGACAGTACATACAGGGGATGAATGTCATGGGACAGTACATACAGGGGATGAATGTCATGTGACAGTACATACAGTGGATGAATGTCATGGGACAGTACATACAGGGGATGAATGTCATGGGATAGTACATACAGGGGATGAATGTCATGTGACAGTACATACAGGGGATGAATGTCATGTGATAGTACATACAGGGGATGAATGTCAT
>NW_018407915.1:97927-115874 GCF_002113885.1 Mizuhopecten yessoensis | reverse complement strand
ATCTAGGGGATGAATGTCATGTGACAGTACATCTTGGGGATGAATGTCATGTGACAGTACATCTAGGGGATGAATGTCATGTGACAGTACATACAGGGGATGAATGAACCAGCTTTAACGGTATAAACTGATCAGGCTGACGGAAACACAATACATCAAGGCTCACCTGAGAAATAAAACAACTTCTATCAGGTGGTATAATAGGGATTTGACCAGCAATAAAGGTGAGAGAAAACAGCGTCTGTCAGAGGTAACAGGACATGAATGACCCCGGCCCATTAACATGTGATACGGGGTCTGTATCCCTGTACTACCATCACACAATCGTTATAGACAAGCCCAATAGAAATCATTGAAGTTGATAACTCTGAGAATGTGAGAAACTGTCAGTTGGGTTTGTTGAGGACAATAGTGGGCTGATTTTCTGATCCATGTCAATATGGCCGTTTGTCATTGCGGATTGATGGGAGGGGAAGTATGCACTCGTCCTCCACACGGTCCTTCAGACAATCGGCCCATATTTATAGAGCACAGAGGCCGGGTATAGGTGGCATCCCAGCCCAACAGGTACAATACACTTCACTCGCCCCACCACAGCTCGACAATGGCCGACTCCCTCTAAATAGAGAGTTCCTCCTCATTAAGTGGGGGAACTTTACATAACATTAGAGGTAGCAAAACATCTATAATGCCTCAAGAGTAATGTACCTATTTCTATAGTTGCTCGGATAATACCACTTGATTGACAAATCAATGCTCACAATACTGGCCAATTACAGGCCGAATCAACGCAATAATAGAAAATGGAAGAAAACACATCAATACCCTACAATACCAACCCATTCAGGTAAAGGTGTTTTCTTGGGGAACTCCATTTGAACCAGATCCAGGCAAGCTTCCATGTAAAGGCTCCATATCTTATCTGTAATGAAACATAATCTATTAATTTAATTTGATAAAACATAATCTAAAATTCAACAAGAGGCCCAGAGGGCCTGTATCGCTCACCTGAATATGTTTAAAATAATTAGTATGAAGTAAAGATATAGCACTCCATGGTAGGTGCTGTAAGTACATATGAAATTTCAGAAAGATCCATCCAGTACTTGAGATATAGCGAGAACCAACTTAAAACAGAGCCCCACCCCTATGCCCCTAGGGGGGTCATACCAACAGTTTATACAAAATTGAGACCCCTTGGCTCAAGGATGCTCCAGACGAAATTAGGATAAAATCCCTTAATCCCTACGGTAGAAGAAGAATTTTAAAGGTTTTACTTCTATTTCCCCTATTGGGCTCTGCCCCTCAGGTCCCAGGGGGCCACATCCACCGTTTATACAAAATTGGTTCCCCTTTACCCAAGGATGCTCCACACCAAATATGGACCAAAACCTTTCATTCCTACAGAAGAAGAAGGATTATGAAGAATAATTTGCTATGTTTCCTCTATTGGGCCCCGCTCCTCAGGCCCCTTGCGGGCCAGACCCACGGTTTATACAAAATTGATTCCCCTTTACCCAAGGATGGATCAAACCAAATATGGAACAAATCCTTTGAATCCTACAGAAAAAAAAGGATTTTAAAGAATTTGGTACATTTTCCCTATTTGGCACCGCCCCTCAACCACCAGGGGGCCAGATCCATAGTTTATACAAAATTGGTTCCCCTTCACGCAAGAATGCTTCAGGCTCAATATGGACCAAATCCTTTCATTCCTTCAGAAGAAGGATTTTAAAGAATTTGCTATATTTTCCCTATTTGGCACCGCCCCTCAGGCCCCAGGGGGGCCAGACCCACGGTTTATATAAAAATGGTTTCCCTTAACCCAAAGATGCTTCAGACCAAATATGGAACAAATCCTTTCATTCCTACAGAAGAAGAAGTATTTTAAAGAATTTGCTATATTTCCCCTATCCGGCCCCGCCCCTCAGCCCCAAGGGGGGCCAGACCCACCATTTATACAAAATTTGTTCCCCTTCCCCCAAGGATGCTTCTAACCAAATATGGAACAAATTCTTTCATTCCTACAGAAGAAGAAGGATTTTAAAGAATTTGCTATATTTCCCCTATTGGGCTCCGCCTCTCAGCCCCCAGGGGGCCAGACCCACCATTTATACAAAATTGAGTTCCCTTGGCCCAAGGATGCTCCCGACTAAATTGGGATAAAATCCCTTAATCCCTATGGTAGAAGAAGGATTTTAAAGGTTTTACCTCTATTTCCACTATTCGGTTGGGTCCCGCCCCTCTGCCCCCAGGGAGCCACAACCACCGTTTATACAAAATGGAGCCCCTTTGGCCTAAAGATGATCCAGACCAAATTTAGTCAAAATCTTACAATGTACCACACAAAATGGCTTCAAAGAGACACAGTGTACCACACAATATGGCTTTACAGGAGGAATTGTCAATGTTAAATGTGTTCTGTTTGGGATTTATGTCTCCACAAGAGTAGAGGTCATATATCACTATACCCCATATATACCCATCATTCCTACTGTACCGTTGGTCGGGAAAAACATTCTTTATTATGTTACATGGTATTTGTATCTGACAACAACAAGAAACTCAGCAATCTTCCAAAATATGTAACACATTTAGATTTGTAACTTATGTGTTATCTGGAGGAGTGAATGTCGACCTGGAGCATGAAGACAGGCCAGTGATCACTGGTGCTGATTACTCCACAGACAAGGGGAGATAATTACAGGTTTCTGTTTCACCTGCTGTCCCAGTAATTACCAGTGATGACTATCGCTTTAACCTCTTATTACTGACCACTGAAACACACAAATTCTGACGACAATTGGTTGTGACAAGGGTCAAACACACCGCATGACCACTTATATTGATTCCACACTATCTATTGTCCTCATGGTCAGCTCTGACTTTTGATTGTGGCGATGGCCAGCTCCTATTTGGAAATGCTAATTGCTTGGAAATGATTTCTAAGAAATGGAAGAGTACATGACTATAAACCATTATAATGTAGAACAATGTGACGGGCTGGCCGACTGGAAGTAATGTTTCTGTAGCATGACAATGTTTGTACACGTTAAGGTCCAGTAGATGTCCAGGGTCTTTGCTACAGGACTATAAATCATCTACTGCTACATGCTATACTACATATATCCCTACCCAGTCATTGGCTGCCCTCACATGGTCTTGCGTTACTAAGGGAACAGTTTCTGCATATTCATATTGTATATCCAGTTTCGGACAGTAATCAAAAGGTACGGGTTTGAATTATAGTGGTGAGGCTACCAAGATGATGGTATATATACACTGAGAGGAAACCTGTAGCGTATTCAGTATTTTTTATCAGTATATAATTTTTGCTTCATTCGTGAGATGATGAAATCACTATGTCACTCAACTAAACCCAGTATTTTACTGAAACCTTTACGGGCAAGGAAGATCCAATTTCGATCAAGAATTATATAAACTCAAAATTCAAATAGGCCAATCAATCCAGATTAGAGACTAGGGGAAACCTTTATTAATATTCCAGTAAAGATAATGGAACCGGGTCAGGGTCTGTTATGAGAGCAATATTATGTCAGGTTTTGCCAAAACCTGTATTACTCTTGCAAGAAGAGTTAAGACAATTTCCAGCCATTCTTAATTTCAGACCAACCCTAAAATACATGTATACTAATCAGGATAGTTTGCATCAAATTTGATCTTTGAAAAGGTTACAAACAATCATATTATTGATGCTGTGTTGTGGAAATTTGGTTTTCAAAAGAAGATTTGTCGCTGTTTCTCAGGATTTTTGTTGCATGCAATATTTGGGTGTGTGGAGTGTTAGTGAGACTCTGTGGGGCCATATACACTGATGTGCACCCTGCACTTAGCTTATACATTGAACAGCAGCCCTGATTTCTTCTAAAAATTCGAGTTTAAAATAAAACTCTTCATTCCTCTGGCAACACTTCATCAGAACTAGATTCAAATAACATTTACTTTGGTGTAAGCAATCTGTAATTAGTAAAACCCTGTAAATCTGCACACAGCTGCCAGAGCAACCTAGTAACTGTCTGCCAGCACGGAGGAGGGGGTGCTGTAAGCACCTTACAGGACCACTGCAGGGACAAACACATGGAAATGAGTGCAATTTAAATGAAAATTGAGTATAAGGATTGAAGTCTGATGAGCAATTATGTAAACTTTCACGGAAATCAATAAGAGTTTGAAGAAGACATGGCAGTGTATTCCAGTGACTAGATCTCTGGTCTGTGAGACCAGACAATACAATTCCCCCACAACACCACATATAGTATCATTACACAAACTTGCCTCTTGGCCAATATGCCAAAAAAATGTAATTTGCATGATGGAAGAAGACTTGTTATATTTCCATCTAAATGCTTTTTTATTGAAGTAACTGTATCAGAAAGAGGTTGGCTGACGTAAACATGCTGTATATGGCAGCAAAATTAGCCTACATCTCAAACTTAAATATGAGTGATACAAACCCGAAATACTTGTCTATATCTCAAACTTAAATATGAGCGAACCAAAACCAAAATATCAGTCTACATCTAAAACTTAAACCTGAGTGAACCAAACCTAAAATACTAGTCTACATCTCAAACTTAAACCTGAGTGAACCAAACCCAAAATATCAGTCTACATCACAAACTTAAACCTGAGTGAACCAAACCAAAAATACCTGTCTACATCTCAAACTTAAACCAGAGTGAACCAAAAACAAAATACTAGTCTACATCTCAAACTTAAACTTGAGTGAACCAAACCTAAAATACTTGTCTACATATCAAAACTTAAACCTGAGTGAACCAAAACCCAAAATACTAGTCTACATCTCAAACTTAAACCTGAGTGAACCAAAACCAAAATACTAGTCTACATCTCAAACTTAAACCTGAGTGAACCAAACCTAAAATACTAGTCTACATCTCAAACTTTCTACATCGAAGATCTCTGCCTACTAGGACTAGTATTGTAGTCTGATACTGAAGATCAGTGACAAATTTAGCAAGTCAAAGCATTATGGATCACTTATTGCTAAAAGAATGAAGAGTACAATAAAAAGCATAACCAAATTATTTATGGATGCTTAGAAATTTCATTCAGAAAGACAATTGGTTTAACTGCAGATTGATGAAGAGTTGTGTAGTTTGGATTACAATATATACATATCCAATGTTGGAGTATGAAATGGTAAAGTACAACAATCTAGGAGAACATGATACAATATCACTGGAATCATAAAACATCATTCCATACTTGGAAATTCAATAAAACTATGGAAGCATGCAAGAAGATCCCCCGACCAGCCTCTGCAGATGTAGTAAAACAAACTGAACCAAGGCAAGCTGGTAACTGGTGCCGGACATATGGTCCCCCTGAGGACACCCTATCCTGCACACTTACTGAGTAGGGAGACCGGGGAGCTAGTCTGTCCTGTCATGGTGCAGAGATACCATCAACAATGGGAGGCTAAGCCTTGAGTCCCAGGGCTCAGAACATCATAAAACCACTTGGTTACTACCAACCTACTACATGTATCCTGCCATCAAACACTAGCCATAAGAAACTTAAGTTTGGCTTTTAAAATGGAGGCAAGCTTGATTTCCATTGGGACAATTACAAGCTGGTGTAATTCAGTTTGCCAAAGTGATAGGGTTGGCCCTCAGTAGGGTATTCAAACCACCACACATAAACTAGGCCCTTCTGAGACCTCTATCCATAAGGATCTGCAGAAACTTCCAATTTCTACAAGACATTTTTATGCTGAAAATCTGTCGATGATCAGATTGTCACAAAAAATTAAACATCATCTTGTTGTGTGCATGTTAGGAAATAGCCCTACCGTTAAATTGAAAAGAGAAATTGAATTCTGTCATACAAAGGAAGGAAGAGGTGGTCTATTTCACAGGGCATTGTTGTCTGTACACCATCAACAAGATAGAATATCTACATAGTTTACTGAGACAGTAAATATCATACAACATTAAAGAGACTCCTCCATGTGTCAGAGGAAACCCAACCAGGTACACACAATATAGAGTGTTTCATTTCCCACAGCCTTCATTATCAACAAAAGCAATATATAGATTTAAAGGCAAGAAATTAAAAAACATAATTTTTAACCTCAAAAAGTTTTGTCTTATCAAATTACCATAAACAAAGTCATCTCTTTGTACATTTTAGTCATATTTGATCAACATATCATGACGGTTGAATTACAGTTTTGACAACATGATCTCTTTCATTGCATTGGATAAGATTCTGTCACTTGTAGGGTTCAAACAGATGAATTATAATATGGTTGACACTGATGAGATTCAGCAAACAGAGGATTCTTGATGGAATCAGGTTTAAACTGATGGAGGGTTCACAAAGACAGAGGGTTCATACAGACAGAGGGTTAACAATGACAGGGTTCATATAGACAGAGGGTTCACAAAGACAGAGGGTTCATACAGACAGAGGGTTAACAATGACAGGGGGTTCATACAGACAGAGGGTTAACAATGACAGGGTTCATACACACAGAGGGTTCAGTGTTAGATGGTTCATACTGACAGGGTTCATACACACACAGAGCTCACAACGACAAAATTCATACACACAGAGGGTTCACAATGACAGGGTTCATACAGACCGAGGGCTCACAATGACAGGGTTCATACACACACAGGGTTCACAATGACAGGGTTCATACAGACAGAGGGTTCACAATGACAGGGTTCATACACACAGAGGGTTCACATTGACAGGGTTCATACACACAGAGGGTTCAGTGTTAGAGGGTTTTAAATGACAGGTTCATACTGACAAAACATTCACACAGACAGAGGGTTCACACAGACAGAGGGTTCACATTGCCTGGTTCTCAAGCCTAACACTGCTTACTTTGTAATGACAATATATTCTGCCTTCATTTGTGTCCAGTCTGCTGACCAGCTAGTCCTGATCAGATGTCAGCCCGCTGACCAGTCTGAGCCGTTCAGCCTAAAAGACAACCCTATCATCACAACAGCTGTTGATCTTTATTAATTCCTTTATGCAAAAGACACACACACTGGACACTAATATTGGTCATGGGCCTGCTGGACTCCACAAATAGAACTACAGGGATTTTTCCAAGACAAAGATTTTGACAAGACAAATGGTGAGAGCTTATGTTTGTCCTCTCTCATCAGGCCATCGTCCTGGTGACTGGCGGTGATGGATAGACGGAATAAATCAGCGGCTTACCCCTACCCACTCGCACAGAACACCAAGCCAATTACAGATCAGTACTTAGTGGTGCTGTAGTGGGTTCATGGCTGGATGTCTGCAATTCTACCTGTACTTTATGTGGAGGAATGTAGACAGATAGTAGGACTAAAAGTACAGGTCTATGCAATTGATTCCTCCTTCAGTACAGCCATTACAGTGACAGCCCAACTCTGGCCAGTATCAATCCACATCTACTTAATTGACCCCATGACATTCCCAGACACAATTTATATCCAAATTAGAAAAAAAAACAAGAAGCCATTCTTGATTGAAATGTATTCTTTGGAGCCAATACAAAAGCACCGAGCCATGTGGATAATTGCAACTCTCCCCTAAATCTACATCTGATCTTCATTGGATTTGTTTGAATTGATCTGTCACATCTGTTATTAGCTTATTAGCCCATTCTAAAGTTAATCTTACACAAACAATACCTCATAGCATCTGATAACCACATACATGGGGACTGATAAAAATCTAATAACCCTACACCGCAGCACTGATCAAATACAATAACCCTATAAAACAACACTGATCAAACACCAATAGCCATATATAATAGGACTGATCAAAGTCAAATAACCCTATAAAACAGAAGTGATAAACACTAATAACCCTATAAAACAGCACTGATCAAACACAAATAGCCCTATATAATAGTACTAATCAAAGTCAAATAACCCTATAAAACAGAAGTGATCAAACACTAATAACCCTACACAACATGACTGGTTAAACACGAATAACCCTACATAGCGGTCATGATCTACCTCCAATAACTCTGCTACAGATATCCATGGTCAACATCTAATAATCGTGCACAAAAGGACTGATCAAACACTAATAACCCTATACATCAGACCTGATCAGCCCGTGACAACCCTACTAGAGGGGAATGAATCAGCTCCCTTTAACCCTATACAACAGACATGATCAGCCTGTGACAACCCTACTAGAAAGGAATGAATCAGCTCCCTTTAACCCTATACAACAGACCTGATCAGCCTTTGACAACCTTACTGGAGGGGAATGAATCAGCTCCATTTAACCCTATACAACAGACATGATCAGCCTGTGACAACCCTACTAGAAAGGAATGAATCAGCTCCCTTTAACCCTATACAACAGACCTGATCAGCCTGTGACAACCCTACTGGAGGGGAATGAATCAGCTCCCTTTAACCCTACACAACAGACTTGATTGATAGTCTTTCTAGTCTGCAGATTCAGTGCCTATTAAAGGTGACCCAACCAAAACCATCCTCATTGGCACCTTCCAAGATTTATGATGAACAAAGCTGAAAGTCATACGGCTAAAATGAGAAGAGATCTCCACGGAACGTCAAACTTTGGTAATCTGAGAGATAAATATTTCTTTTATCTACATACGAAGATGCCCCAACGCTCATCAATAATTCTCTCATGAGCCAGAATGGATGGGGAATCAATGCGTGTTGACAGTCCCTATGTATGTTGCCCAATGCTGGAAGGTGTTGGGGAACTCCTGGATTTCTGAGTCTGTAGAGACAGGGCATCCCAAGTGTGAGTGGAAATCCAAGCCTGGCAATTGGGAAATAATTGTATGATCTGTTTACGAGGCTAGCAGCAGTACCCCATACATTGGACATCCAGATTTCCCCCTCTTCTAATCAATATGGCTATAAACTGTATTACTGCCACTTTTAATCCCCTGGTTGGCCATTCTTGACCACACGGTGATACTTAATCACATGACATTGTGCTGTACAGCATGACCAGAGCAATTTGTTAGTGCTTTTTATAGATGTGTGTTTTTGTTTTCATGAATATGGAACATACCTAATCCCCTAACTTTATTGCTAGATCTGTTGTAATACCAACCCAAGATATTGTCAAGACCGTCACCACGGAGGAAGGATAATGGTCTGAATGGCACTTGTTGTGGCCATTTCTCCTGGAGACATATGGTGGCATAAACAGGACTACAATACCAATACACTCAGGCCAGAGATGTCAGGATAGGTCAATATACCCATCACCAGAGTGGACACTCCCATGACTCAGGGAGTGAAGGAGAACAAACAGCTGCTGGCTGAATTTGTGACTGAATGGAAAAGTGTGGGGATTGTTTGTGAGTCACTGAGAGTGTGGGGTTTGTTTGTAAGTCACTGTGAGTGTGGGGTTTGCTTGTGAGTCACTTTTGAGTGTGGAGTTTGTCTGTGAGTCACTTTGAGTGTAGGTGTTTGTGAGGCACTTTGATTGTGGGGGTTTGCGAGTCACTGTGAGTGTGGGAATTGTTTGTGAGTCACTTGGAGTGTGGAGTTTGTGAGTCACTGGGAATGTGGAGTTTGTGAGTCACTTGGAGAGTGGGGATTGTTTGTGAGTCACTGGGAGTGTGGAGTTTGTGAGTCACTTGGAGTGTGGGGTTTGTTTGTGAGTCACTGGGAGTGTGGGGTTTGTTTGTGAGTCACTAGGAGTGTCATGTGACGTATTGTCTATGAGTTGATGTTAAGTGGGTTTGTGAGACACTGGTAGTGTTGGGATCATTTGTGAGTCACTTGGAGTGATGAGTTGGTTTGTGAGTCACAGGGAGTGTGGGGATTGTTTGTGAGTCACTTGAAGTATGGGGTTTGTTTGTAAGTCACAGGGAGTTTGGGGATTGTTTGTGAGTCAATGGGAGTGTGGGGTTTGTTTGTGAGTCACTTGGAGTGTTCTGATTGTTTGTGAGTCGCTTGGAGTGTGGGGTTTGCGAGTCACTGGGGGTGATAGGTAGTGTTTCTGAGTCTGATGATATTAGATTTTGCTGTGGTTTGTAGACATGTGACGTATTGTCTATGAGTTGATGATATTAGATTTTGCTGTGGTTTGTAGATATGTGAATTATTGTCTATGAGTTGATGATATAAGATTTTGCTGTGGTTTGTAGACATGCGACATATTGTCTATGAGTTGATGATATTAGATTTTGCTGTGGTTTGTGTCATGTGAAGTATTGTAGATATGTGAAGTATTGTCTATGAGAAGATAATATTAGATTTTGCTGTGGTTTGAAGACATGTGACGTATTGTCTATGAGTTGATGATATTAGATTTTGCTGTGGTTTGTAGATATGTGAAGTATTGTCTATGAGTTGATGATATTAGATTTTGCTGTGGTTTGTGTCATGTGAAGTATTGTAGATATGTGAAGTATTGTCTATGAGAAGATAATATTAGATTTTGCTGTGGTTTGTAGACATGTGACGTATTGTCTATGAGTTGATGATATTAGATTTTGCTGTGGTTTGTGGATATGTGAAGTATTGTCTATGAGTTGATGATATTAGATTTTGCTGTGGTTTGTGTCATGTGAAGTATTGTAGATATGTGAAGTATTGTCTATGAGTAGATGATATTAGATTTTGCTGTGGTTTGTAGACATGTGAAGTATTGTCTATGAGTTGATGATATTAGATTTTGCTGTGGTTTGTAGACATGTGAAGTATTGTCTATGAGTTGATGATATTAGATTTTGCTGTGGTTTGTGTCATGTGAAGTATTGTCTATGAGAAGATGATATTAGATTTTGCTGTGGTTTGTAGATATGTGAAGTATTGTCTATGAGTTGATGATATTAGATTTTGCTGTGGTTTGTAGACATGTGACGTATTGTCTATGAGTTGATGATATTAGATTTTGCTGTGGTTTGTGTCATGTGAAGTATTGTCTATGAGAAGGTGATATTAGATTTTGCTGTGGTTTGTGTCATGTGAAGTATTGTAGACATGTGAAGTATTGTCTATGAGTTGATGATATTAGATTTTGCTGTGGTTTGTGTCATGTGAAGTATTGTCTGTGAGTTGATGATATTAGATTTTGCTGTGGTTTGTAGATATGTGAAGTATTGTCTATGAGTTGATGATATTAGATTTTGCTGTGGTTTGTAGATATGTGAAGTATTGTCTATGAGTTGTGTCAATCTGTACAATCAATAGACTTGGTCTAATGGGACCGTTAATAGATCTGGAACTCCAACAATCTCAATCTAACAGCCCTAAACAAATAACAAACAACAATTCCAATTAAGTAAATTGTTTTATTTATATCTACAAATTCAGTTAGGCAGTCTGGTATCCCACAGATCCCGTAACTAAATATACTGCGTTCCTCTTTAGCCTATACAGTTTCCAGACATTTCTCTATTGTGTTTCCAAAGGTTAATTCTGCATGAAATATGTAAACCTGTCTACAACCAAGGATGTGTAATGATGATAGGAAACAGAACGAGTCGAGTCTTGTCTGTTGATGAGTTTATACAATCAATGGCTGGAGTCCAAGAGATGGGGAGCGTTTGGTAGCCAGGCCTGATCTGACAAGGACTGAGTCGACAATGTTTGACTAATAGTTGGTAATGACTGATGTACTGTAATGGTTACCGTTTACTCTTGTACAACACATTAATAATTCATACTCTACCTGTATATTATAGATCATTATTGTGAGATAGGGAATAACATTGCAGTTTGTTTTCAGGAGTGATTGTGTTTTAGATCAACTCATGTGGAACAGACTCTGAAAGAGTGGTCTTTCAGAAATGTGTCCAAACACCAAATCTTTTCAACTGGTTTTTAAAATTGAAATACTTTGACATAAGAATTGTGCATGGGAACAGCACATGTGACTGCAGACACAGGTATATTATTGTAGGGAACAGCACAGGTGCCAGACACAGGTGTATTATCGTAGGGAACAGCACAGGTGACAGACACAGGTGTATTATTGTAGGTACCGTGACATCATAGAAATGTGTCACACAGTAAACTCACTGCACATAGCTGGTAGTTATAACATCTCTGCTAATCAATTAACTGGTTATACGATCCGAAAACTACACAGGTACTGTCCCAGGTAAACGGATAGGATAATTGAATCAAGTCAACTGGAATCACATACAAGGCCAAACAAATGTCACGCACACATCTGATCAGCTCCAGAGCAGTGATTAATTGAATAATAAAGAGTGTTTGAGGGGGTAATTACCAGGTTTAACATTATTGTTTTCAGGTGTGGTTATCTGGTCACAGCAAGCAGGTGGCAATGGCCACGCTCTTATCTGGGGTGACATCTGATTTAGGACAAAGATCTTCCATAGCCTTAAAACTTCACAGTCCAAAAAGTAAACAGGTGAACCCAATAGGATATTTTAGGTTAGTTTTATCGGTGCTATCTACCTGTCCCTGACAGACCTAGATGGTAACAGACGATGATGCCTCTACAGTATCAACTATCTGACGCCCATGTAATACCAGGTCTATCTGTTACACATCTCAAACACATACAATGGTGCGAGGGTAGTACCTGGGATCAATACACCGATTACCCATACTTTCACAGAAATACCTTATCATGCTTAGAAACTCACTCCAACAAAATATTGTTTAGAAACTCACTCCAACAAAATATTGTAACAGTAAAATACATTCAAACAAGAGGCCCAATGGGCCTGCATCTTCACCTGGTATTAATATCACAGAATGCAACATGCCAAATATCACTATTCTTGACCTTTTCTTTATTGAGATTAGATCATTTAAAGGTTTATACATATTTGACCAAATGTGATCTTGAAAGAGGGCAATGTCATTCATATGAACAAACTTGATGGCCCTTCATCCAAGCATGCTACTGGCAAAATTTCAACATCCTGCACCTTTTGGTTATTCTTCAAAAGTAGTTTCAAGATTTCAGACATATTTGACCCCTGTGATCTTGAATATAAGTCAAGGTCTTTCATTTGAACAAACTTGGTAGTGCTTAATCCAAGCATGCTTTTGGCCAAATATCAGCAACCTGGGCCTTTTGGTTATTCAGAAAAGATCATTTAAATGCTTTAATCAAATTTGACCCCTTTGATCTTGAATATAAGTCAAGTTCATTCATTTGAACAAACTTGGTAGCCTTTTATCAAAATATGCTTCTGGCAAAATATCATCATCCTGGGCATTTTGGTTATTCAGAAGAAGTTGTTTAAAGATTGTAAACATATTTGACCCATGTGACCTTGAAAGTGGGCAAAGGTCATTCATTTGAACAAACTTGGTAGCCTTTCATCCCAGCATGCTACTGGCCAAATTTCATCACCCTTGGCCTTTTATATATTCAGAAGAAGTTGTTTTAAGTTTTTAACATATTTGACCCCTGTGACCTTGAATATAGGTGAGGGTCATTCATTTGAATAAGCTTAGTAGGCCTTTATTCCAGTATGCTACTGGCCAAATATCATTACCCTGGGCATTTTGGTTATTCAGAAGAATTGTCTAAAGTTTTTAACATATTTGACTCCCTGTGACCTTGAATATAGGTGAAGGTCATTTATTTTAACAAATTTGGTAGCCCTTTATCCCACTTTGCTTCTGGCCAAATATCATCACCCTATGCCTTTTGGTAATTAAGAAGAAGATGTTTAAAAGTCAAATATTGATGCCGGACGACGGATGGACAATGGTCGCCGCACCACAGCATAAGCTGACTTGGCCAAGGGCAAAGTGAGCTAAAAACTCATTAGGTTTACTTGATATTTCATCCCGAGAGTTTGACCTTAAACCTGATCTATGCCCAGCTCATTCTTAGTGATTTTATTTCTTGATTATCTTTCTTATCAAAAAACAAAAAGAATTAATAAAAGTAATGCAAAAAATTAGTCAAAGTTTGAGTGAAAATGCTATTTTTCTTGTAGACTACTGTGATGTCACTAATCACTGAACTATGAACTCCTGACATCACAATAATGTTTCAGACCCATGGGTCAGATAGGATATACCCCAGCACTCAGGTGGGTATCGTAATATTGGGGTCCAGTGGGCAAGAAAGACCTGTCTATATCATCCTGATCAACCTCACCCCACAAGAACCTGCCCACCGAGTAATCACGCTCCACGTTTATTTTTTGTGATGCAAAGCAATTACTCCACAGGTTTATTTGTGGTAAAAGCTATCCATGGAAATGCAAGGAAAATTAACACTTGCTATAATGAGGCATTTTTGGTCTCATCAGGAAAATAGCCAATGTAAATAGGTTAATGAGTTTTGTCTCACTATTTCTCCATAACCCAGTCTAATGTCACGCTCAAAATTATCAACGGCATGCAATCTGTATCACATTTAATTCACATTATCAAACATTTCTTTCTTCATCAAACTAATATTGATTTATAAAATAGACATTATATTTAAAGCGACAAATGACATTTCACATATTGGTGTGTAGATTGTCGTAGGACTTTGTACCAGAGGCGTGTCAGACATTGAATGAGTGGCCACGACCAACAATTGTACCTATATCACTTACATTGGTAGGCAGGGATTTCACCAGCTCTCCTTAAATGATGTATAGACATTTGATTAGCCCTTTCTACAGCTTTCAATATGCAAAAAGTAAATTAATTCTGTAAACCACACCTAGTTCAAACATGATAAAAGTGCAGGCTTTCAGGAGTTGTCAGACAAACTGAGACGTGCAGTGTCTGACACACACACAAGACCTGAGTAATTGTCCTCAGTATCAACTGCAAGTGGAACCTATTGTTCAGAAAAATTCTTCAAAAGAAAACGTTTGGCAAAGTGTAAGTTTGAATTCTTTGAGAGCCTGTGATAGGTCTACAGCAAGCTTCAATTAAAATGTCAGTCAGTTTACTTTTCTCATTTGATGGCAAAGGCCACCATCTGTTGAAGAGGAGGTCATTGTTGAAGCCTGTGACATCAGTGTACCTTGGGTCTGTGTGTAGCCATGGAATATTCATGAGCTAGGGAACTAGTGGTAACCAATACCACCAGCACGGTGTAAGGCGCTGTTAAATATTTACAGTTACCACTGTAGCATATGTAGTCCGCATGCTGGCTTCAAAGCAATGATTTTGTCATTATGTTGTTTGCTGACATAGATATGTTTGTGCCAGGTTAGATCGACACTGAATTTCGTGTTTGAGCAAGGTCAGATTGATATAAAATTCTTTTTTTGAGACAGGTAAAAAAAAAAAAATGTGTTTGAGTCAGATCAAATAGATGTAAGTTTCATTTTTGAGACAGGTGAAATTGATAAAAAAAATATATGTTTGAAACATTAAAATGATGACATAAAATTCATGATTAAATCATGCCAATTATTAATTTGTATTGTTAATTGCTGATCTTATCATTGAACTTTCATGTTTTACCACCAATAAACAGTTTGCAACATAATCAGAATGTATGGAGTACATGTTAATTAAGTAATGAGGAGAAATATCTAAAGTCTGCCAATCTGTAATTCTACCCTCAGAGCTTATTAAGCATCAGGATCAACTATCATTTTTATCAGAAAAACATCAGGATTTACTCTCATCCCTTATCAGCAAAGTCAATCGCCTATTAAGATTATTTGAAAGCAATATCATTGAACATCTTCAGTTTAGCTGTTATTAGTTTGACCAACAATATAAATGATGTTATCTTTCACAAACTGCTGCATATTGTTCCTGTTATCACAGTAACCTATTGTATCTCGCTGTCCTCCATATCTACACAGCAAAGAGTCTGTCTGTGAAAGGGGCTACATGCTTTGTCTTTCAAGCGTCAGACCTTCCAACCAGAACAATAGACATGTCATCTACATATGGTGCAATTCATTTCTACCGGTAACTGATGGGGGATCCTAACTGATGGGGGATCGGGGATACACAAGATGTACGAAGGTCAAGGACACCAATTCAGTCTTTCTATATTGTGCTTTATTTCCAGACAGAGCTCTCAAGGACAAAAGGTCAGAGTGGTTGATGTATTGTAACAGTGCTAACCATTCAAACCAGCCAATTCTCCCAGCTATCTGTCAGCCAGAACTAATACTAAAGAAAGAGACCCAATGGGCCTGTAATCTCAGTCACCAAGGCGATGAAAGCTAATGAAGTCTATTACCAGGAATAATACAGACATGAGCGCAGGTGTAGGAGTGTGCTGGAGTTCTTCAGGCTATGTGGCACCACCAGCCCTTAGCCTGCTTTGTGGTAGTGAGAGCTAGCAATGAGCCACACATGACTGCCAGAGGACCATCGTGGAGCCACACATCACAGAATTTGGTGAAGAGGAGCTGCTGTGGAGTGGAGCTGCTGTGTGTGAGGGGGTACTTAGACAACTGTTGAGGCATCACTACACAACAAACCAAGTCTACACAGCAATAACTGGCAACTGTCAAACAGTTGGTGACCATCAAAGTCGTGTTTATAGGTATAGCTTGTTTATAGGGTATAGCTTGTTTTTAGGTATAGCTTGTGTATAGGTATAGCTTGTTTATAGGTATAGCTCGTGTATAGGTATAGCTTGTTTATAGGTATATAGGTATAGCTTGTATATAGGTATAGCTTGTTTTTAGGTATAGCTTGTGTATAGATATAGCTTGTTTATAGTTATATAGGTATAGCTTGTATATAGGTATAGCTTGTTTATAGGTATAGCTTGTTTATAGGGTATAGCTTGTGTATAGGTATAGCTTGTGTATATGTATTATTTATAGGTATAGCTTGTTTATAGGTTTAGCTTGTTTATAGGTTTAGCTTGTTTATAGGTATAGCTTGGTATAGCTTGTTTATAGGTATAGCTTGTTTATAGGTATAGCTTGTTTATAGGTTTAGCTTGTTTATAGGTATAGAGGATTTGGAGCAGTGATGCTAGTTTTCAATTCCAGCAAACATGATGTATGAAGTGGCCCAAGGACAATCTTAAACTGAAAACTACCTTCCTGCAAATGTACTCATAGCATCAACTAAGAAACATATATTTCCTAGACAGACTTATATAACTAACCTTTACCTACATACACTACATAGACAGTCTTATATAACTAACCTTTACCTTCATACACTACATAGACAGACTCATATAACTAACCTTTACCTACATACATTACATAGACAGACTTATGTAACTAACCTTTACCTACATACATTACATAGACAGACTTATATAACTAAGAAACATATATTTCCTAGACAGACTTATATAACTAATCTTTACCTACATACACTACACAGACAGACTTATATAACTAACCTTTACCTTCATACACTACATAGACAGGCTTATATAACTAACCTTAACCTACATACACTACATTGACAGACTTATATAACTAACTTTTACCTACATACACTACATAGACAGACTCTATGTAACCAAACACAAATCAATACTAATGAATGAATAATGGAACCGTGTGGTTCACACCTGATTGGTTATACAAAGTCTTTATTGCATGGCGGACCTGAACAGGTCGGAATTGTCCTGGGCGGCTGTTTGATCCCCACTGAACTTCGGCCAGCCTCCACAATCAGCGCTAGACTGAGTATTTACACAATTCATTAACGATGCTGTACATATTGACCGCCAGCCTGACCACAGAGCTGACCGTGGTGCCAGCTGTTGTGTTTCTGTTTACCTGTAAAAGGTACTTGTCTAATGAGCTATTGATTGGAATACACTATAACTGTTTCACCAGAATAAACATACCAACATCAAAAACACCGACATAGCCCTTCAATATGAAATCTGACAGACGGACATTTTAATATATATACATCTTCTCTATGAAATCTGGCAGACAGACATTTTAATATATATACATCTTCTCTATGAAATCTGGCAGACAGACATTTTGATATATAGATATCTTCTCTATGAAATCTGGCAGACAGACATTTTGATATATAGA
>NW_018407915.1:41374-97698 GCF_002113885.1 Mizuhopecten yessoensis | reverse complement strand
CACAGTATTACAGCGACCGTTAGGCTGTCAAGAATGAGTTTGGCTCCAAGGTAACAGAACAGGTAAATAACAATTTGATGAGTGTCCGGAGTTTTACCTGACCAGTGCCTGACACACAGAGCTGATATGCGATACCGTTTGACCGTAATGAATAGTATTTGTTATTTGCATTCGTTTGCCTATAGCCCCCCTTCACCTGGATTTTCACACCCCCGGCCTTACCCGACGAGTTACGTAAGTGCCCCAGGCGGTGAGAAAACTACGGTCCAGGTACATGTACAAAGTGGTTATGTTTACCTGTATACGGGATTGTGTTGTAATTTTACATGAGTCGATTAAGTTTGTTTAAAAACACAGAAAACACAATTTCTAAATATAAGAATGTATAGACAGAAAGATAAGTTTATAGATGTTGCTAGAATATAGAAACATACGTAAACATCAAGTTTATATGTTTAAACATGAAACCGTATTAATTGCTAAGGCATTCCTCAATTTACACCAACCACGATTGTTATCGCACAACGTCCGTCCATCGTGCGCACATATGTGCGCAAGCAATGATCGTCCAGCTTTTTATCGTTCGCCCATCGTGCACACACCGTTAACACATCGTGCACACATCGTGCGCACACCGCACATCGTGTAACGTTGTGCGATCCCACAACTGTATCTTCTCTATGAAATCTGGCAGACAGACGTTTTGATATATAGACAAAGGACCTGTTACAGGAACAAAAGAATTTTGCCCACAAAGCAATTTAACCATTACTGGGTTATATTTGTAGCTCCCTAAGACACGACCCATGAGATATTTTTAAAAAATGAAAAAGGTCCCCAGGGCCTGTGCTATGAACTATTTAGTGATGCCTTCCAAAGGTGTACGACAGGGTTCACTTTTTTGTCCAAAAAACTATCAAAACAATGTTTTACGCTATCAAATAATATTATATTATATAAAGTAGGATCTGCTGCAAATTATGAACTCAAATATGTCACAAAAAATTGCATAATACTTTTTTTTATAAAATCTTAAACTCTAAAAATGTTGGTATTTTCATACACCTTTTTGCTACATGAATTGTATTACGGAAGTAAAACACCAATTTCCGGTTCTTGTACACCAAAAATCTTTTAATATTATTTGGTGCATTATGTTGAGATACGATAGTGAAAATTTCAGAAAATTTGAGAACCGGTAAATTTGTCATATAAATGTCAAATTGTAGCAACGTCTATTTCCAAATAAAATCCAACAACCTTATGATCTATAGTCATGTTTGATAATTTAACAATATGTCGCACCAATCTATTACGCAACTGATCAAATTTCCATCAATAAGATCTGCTGCTCATGATGAGCCCAATTATAAAGCTAGATGTTACAAAATAAAAAAGTTATGCAGTTTCACACACATAAACGTTTAGTATGTTATGTACATTTTTAGTTGTTTCGCATCTTTACGGAAGTGATAGACATATTTCCGGTTTGTGTACACCAACATACTTTGGATATCATTTGGCACATTATGTTGACCGACGATAGTAGAAATTTCGAAAAAATCGGTATGCGGTAAATGTGTCATCTTAAGGATAATATNGCACAACGCACCAAAAATAGCGTGTGCACACCGTGCATACATCGTTCACACACCGTCCGCACATCGTCCACACATGGTGCGCACAACTGTGCGATTTAACAATCGTTCACCCCGTTGTGCGCTTCTCTCCGCACAACTGTGCGATTGGGTACAATTTGTAGATCAATATTAAAGAATGAAAAAAATACGGAAAACTCGTATGCAATAATGAAACTTGTATTATTGTAATTTCTCATCACAGTAATGAAGATTATGTACAGTTTTACAATGCGTGTAACACAGCATTACAGTGACCGTTAGACTGTCAAGAATGGGTTTCGCGCCAAGGTAACAGAATATGTAAATAACAATTTGATGAGTTATCGGGGTTTGAACTGGCCTGTACCTGACATATAGAGCTGATATGCGATACCGTATGACCGTAATGAAAACACAGCTGGACGTTTAGTATTTGTTATTTGCATTCGGTTTGCCCTCCCCTTCACCTGTGTTTTCACACCCCTGGCCCTACGAAATACGTAAGCGCCCCGGGCGGGGGAAAACTACCGTCCAGGTACCTGTAGACGGCTAGTGGCTATGTTTACCTGTATACGGGACTGTGTTGTGTGATTTCACAGGTGTCGATTAAGGTCGTTTAAAACATACCGAAAACACAAATTCTAAATTTAAGAAAGTATAGATATAAAGATAAGTGTATAGGTGTAGATAGAATATAGAAACATACGTAAAAATCAAGGTTTATATGTTTAAACACGAAACCGTATATATTGTTAAGGCATTCCTCAATTTACACCAACCACGCTTGTTATCGCACAACGTTCGTCCATCGTGCACACAAATGTGCGCAAGATATGATCTCTCACATTTTTATCGTTCGCACATCGTGCACACATTGTTCACACACCGTGCACACATCGTGCGCACACCGCACATCGTGTAACGTTGTGCGATCCCACAACTGTAACCAGTACAGGTAAGTGTGTTTAACCAGTACAGGTAAGTGTGTATAATCAGTACAGGTAAGTGTATATAACCAGTACAGGTAAGTGTGTGTAACCAGTACATGTAAGTGTATATAACCAGTACAGGTAAGTGTGTATAACCAGTACATGTAAGTGTATATAACCAGTACATGTAAGTGTGTATAACCAGTATAGGTAAGTGTGTGTATAACCAGTACAGGTAAGTGTATATAACCAGTACAGGTAAGTGTATGTAACCAGTAAAGGTAAGTGTATATAACCAGTACATGTAAGTGTATGTAACCAGTACAGGTAAGTGTATATAACCAGTACAGGTAAGTGTGTGTAACCAGTACATGTAAGTGTATATAACCAGTACAGGTAAGTGTGTATAACCAGTACATGTAAGTGTATATAACCAGTACATGTAAGTGTGTATAACCAGTATAGGTAAGTGTGTGTATAACCAGTACAGGTAAGTGTATATAACCAGTACAGGTAAGTGTATGTAACCAGTACAGGTAAGTGTGTGTAACCAGTACAGGTAAGTGTGTATAACCAGTACAGGTAAGTGTATATAACCAGTACAAGTAAGTGTGTATCACCTGTTTGCAAAGGCCTATATAAGGAAGCAACACCTGGTAGTCCTGACAGGAAATACATGACATCTCAATGAAACATCCATACCCTGTGTTATAGAAAGGATTGGTACCAGTAAAGACAGATAAAATCAGAAGATATTGATTAGATTCAATTAAGATAATAGGATCAAAGGAATTTGAGGTTAGCCATCCTGTCACCAATCAAGGTCACGTTTCATTAGATCCAACATAGCAAAGGTCAAGGTTACCTTCATGGTACTAAGAGCAGATACACAGACATTTGTTACACAGATGTTACAATGGAACACAAAGAAGCTTGATATTGTCAGTGAGCACATATTACACTTTCAATTTCAACATGTCAGAATTACACTTAGTCCTTAAAATCAATAATTAAAATCAATCAGAAACTGTCATAGCAGTAAACTCTCAAAATTGGAATGGAGTGTTTGGATTGCAGAAATAATTGATATGAATCAAATGGTAAAATCATTACCAGTTTTAAATTAGAAAAAAAACCCAATGTGATTAGATTCTCAACCCCCCTCCCCCACCTCTCCCTTATCCCCAAAAAACCTCACCATTTAAAATGAGATTTCTCCCTCTATGCTAAAATGATCAATGGAAATTTCTTGCCTTCTGAAATAAAATTGTGTGGTGTGATTTCTGTCCCTCTGTATGTCCTTGGCTGACAAAAAATGCTAAGTGGTTAGCAAGTTCATCCATGAAGTCACTGACCAGTAGTCAAAATTACAGATGGGACATCTATGAATAGGTAGTTATAAGTGCTGGGAGCTGGCTGACGATGATTTCCGTGTTCAGATGAGGATAATGAGGACGGACTAGTGCCACTATGCTGCAGCCTCCACAAGCCTGTGGTAATGAGCCACATTAACACAAAAACTCAATTAAGCTAGTGATTCCATTAAAGCTGTCCTAGTTGATTGAGTCGGGGCTTGTCAAACACAGACACATTTCCTTATCAAATCACACACAAATTGGCCGCATAATTGACAGGATGGGAGAATGTAACATATTTGGGAGTCCATCCTGACGGTACCAAACTCATTAGGTAATCTGGTAACAGGTTTTACATGTTATTTTACACTTCTAATTCCCTGCCCAGGATAAATTCTCATTGCCTTCTTCTTTTCATACTAATATATTCTAGGTATTCGAATAATTGCAAAGCTTATAAACGATGCTTCATCATAAAACACTACAGTTCTATCATATCACAGGGAAACTATGAATATTCTCAAGTTGATATGAAAAGATTTGGTTGGAGATATATTGCCACTTATTCCACAACATTTTGTGTAACTTTCCCCTCTGATGTAAACTAAAACATCACATTGTGATACTGAGTGTTAATTAACACCATAACAATGAAATATAAGGTCATATTTTTGTGTTTAACTTTTTCTGAATCTTTTTTATGCTGAGGAATTTTTCAATATACATTTGTATATAGAATACTTAGCTGACTTAAATGTTACATCTGTATATAGAAAATTTAGCTGACTAATTGTACATCTGTATATAGAAAATTTAGTTGACTTATTGTACATCCTGTATATAGGATATTTAGTTGACTTATTGTACATCTGTATATAGGATATTTAGTTGACTTATTGTACATCCTGTATATAGGATATTTAGTTGACTTATTGTACATCTGTATATAGGATATTTATATATAATTAGTTGACTTATTGTACATCTGTATATAGGATATTTAGTTGACTTATTGTACATCGGTATATATGATATTTAGTTGACTTATTGTACATCTGTATATAGAATATTTAGTTGACTTATTGTACATCTGTATATATGATATTTAGTTGACTTATTGTACATCTGTATATAGGATATTTAGTTGATTTATTGTACATCTGTATATAGAATATTTAGCTGACTGTTGTTTAATTACTGTACATTTGTATACAAGATATCTAATTAACTTACTGTATATTTGTATATATATAGGATGTTTAAATATCCAGTCAATTAATATTGTAATAAAGAAAGTGACAAATACTTTACTGTTAATTTTATAACTCAAATTGTAAATTTTATGTCCAAATTAATGACTGAAATTTCATTCTGGCATTAGTACATGTATATTTGATACAGATATGTTTTATCTGAAGTAAAAACTTTTATCACATGGCTAATTATAAGTATATGTATATAAAGTTTCTTGATTTCCTTTAATTTAAGAGTGATACTTGGGACAACTTTCATTTCTCCCATGAGGTCTGTAAAATGTATACATCATAACTCAATACAGAGGACCTACTACCCTGAACAGTCCAAGGACGATCTGTAGTTATTGTAGTCGCTGATCAGGCAATCACTTATATTAAGGAGTTGAACATGTAACTTATATCTGTATTACGAAAAAAAATAGAAATATTAATTTTTGGTAATTAATTTCTACACCAGAGAAATCACCTGCCTATATAATAATGGAGTAAATTTGACACTGTCCTGATTTAAACGTCTCTTTATACAGCAATATCACCTAACAAAAGCTCAGTGAAAAAACATTTAAATGTCTTTATAGTTAGGGAGAGAAGCATAATAACACCCCAAAAAGGTAAAGTACATCCCAACCAATACCTGTGTTAAAAACAGGAAGTCTGAAATATAATACAAATAATTACTGGTAATCACAGATCAGATCTGGCAGGGTAATTACATGAAATATAATATTCAATCGGTATAGTTGGGGATTAGGTGTAGCTGGTATTATTATACGTGAACACAGACTTTTTACTATAGAGATAATGTATTGGCTTCATATAGGGAATAACATGGGTAAACCAAACTGTGATCATGAAAAACAAATAAAACTAATGATATCCTAATGGTCTGGTCACATGTGTACTGTAGATAACCGGCTGCATTTTTCACATAGCCGATTGGGCGTCAGTGAGAGCTGGGAGGTGGCCGTTATGTGAGTGACAGGTGAAATGTCTGTTACAGCAGTTCAATACTGATGAGGAGGGACCAGAGGTGTGCTGTACGGCCCTAACGATCAGGTACGATAATGGAGTGACAGTCATATCTGTATTCCACAGTTACACATGTAAACAAATTTCAGGAATATAGTGTCGGCCATCAAAGTATACTACATGTCTACAGGATAAACAAACTGTAGGAATATTGTATCTGCTGTCAGCTATCATAGTATACTACATGTATACAGATATCAGTCTATAGATGAAATTCTGGATCTTGTCAAAGAGATGTGGAATGTTGGTTAAACGGATGATCTTGTGTTGTGTTGTCGGTGGAATATGATATTGTTTTGAGGGAGAAACTGGATCTCTAGAAGACTAAGGACGATGCTCACTACACCATGTACATCTACTGTGGCCGACACACAGGTAAGGCGGCCCACAACACACTGTAGATTTCAGACCTTCAGACAGCACACATATATTTTACTGAATCTACAGAAATGCAATAAAGTGTCTGGACTATTTGAAGTAGGCCTATATGGAATGTTAATGTATAACTATAGAGAACATTTATCACCGAGTCATCCATTCATGTAATACAACAACTGTACCAGGAACAAAACAATGGACAAATATATAGCGTGAATCATCATCCATGTAAAATACATACGCACAGGACAGATAAAAAATGTTTCTCAGCTGTAACCAATTTTTTGTCCAATAAAATTTGTTGAAACTGAAAATATAAACATAGCTGTAACGAGTAAAATTTAAGCACACACAGGACATATAAAAACTAGTGTTTCTCAGCTGTAACCAGTAACATATAAACACACACAGGGCAGATACAAACTAGTGTTTATCAGCTGTAACCAGTAAAACATAGACACACAGGACAGATAAAAACTACAGTTTCTCAGTTGTAACCAGTAAAATATAAACACCAACAGGACAAATAAAAACTAGTGTTTTTTCGGTTGTAACCAGTAAAATATAAACACCAACAGGACAAATAAAAACTAGTGTTTTTTCGGTTGTACCCAGTAAAATATAAACCCCAACAGGACAGATAAAAACTAGTGTTTCTCAGTTGTAACCAGTAACATATAAACACACACAGGACAGATAAAAACTAGTGTTTCTCAGTTGTAACCAGTAACATATAAACACACATCGGACAGATAAAAACTAGTGTTTCTCAGTTGTAACCAGTAAAATATAAACACCAACAGGACAGATAAAAACTAGTGTTTCTCAGCTGTAACCAGTAAAACATAGACACCAACGGGACAAATAAAAACTTGTGTTTCTCACTTGTAACTTTCAGTAGGACACACATGGAGAGAAAATATCTGGTTCAAATGTTCATCAAGAGAAGAAAAATTCATTATGATATACCTCCTTTAACAAATGGGATTTAGATGTGATGTCATATGGTTGTGCAATACAAGAAGATTGCTTTCCTTTGCAGAAACGTTAGAAACATGCTATATTTTTGAACATCGTATATAAGAACAAAGGCAGACTTTTTACATATTCATTTCCATAAAGTCTTCACATGAAAGATTTCTATATGCGAAACATAGTGGTAACATCCTTAGCAACCGGAACACCAGGTGTCTTGACTACATAACTCGCGTTTGTCTGACGTGGTAATCATAACATCTGACACTTACACCTACAACTGGCGTACCTGTGCTGCACATTTTGTGGATAGGGTGTTGACGACTGAAATACATTACAGCTACAGGTGTTGTGTAAAAAAAAATGGCTTATAAACACACAATACTAATATAGGAGGAATGTTGTAAACATAAATCTAACTATTTTTGAGATAAATTCCACAAAATCCATTTTATCAAGATAAATAATCACCAGACGTTTTTTTTGAGCCTACTCCAGGCACCGTGACCCTGAAGAACAGGTGTATTGTGGGGGGAAATCCCAGGCACTTAGTGATCCATACATTACATAAGTATGGACAGTAACACATCCATCTCTACTGTACGTAGTGCTTTACCTGGTACACTCCTATGTGTCAATCCAACACCTGTTTATCCTACAGTAACAGGCCATTGTGAATGCATTTCCTAATAAGGAAATATATCAATATTCAATATAATACAGCCTTAAATTAGCAATGCAATTCAACAAACACATTCACACTAACATCAAACAACCAAAATATAATTTAAAGCAAACAGTTTAATTCATTTTCCACCACAGTGCCTGCAGGAGATGGCTTGCTGTGTTATAAGAATTCCTTTTTCAAACTAAATTTGGGGAGTGATTGAAAAAGTGTAGACAAATGTTTTGCGAGTGTGGTCAGCCGTGGTTTTGTCATCGTAATGGGACTGGCTGAGGGTGGGTAAATAACTGTCTACTTGACAACTCTACCAGGAGGCTTTCCTAAGTCTCCTAACAAACCTATTGTCCATTGATTTTTATCATTGGATAGTTTCTTCAAAAGATACTCAAGTTCAACAAAGGTTTACCTGAAAATCAATTTTAAGTGGAGCGATATTTTCTTTTTTTTTATACTCAAAGTAAAGAAATTTTACTTGATCATATTAAGATTTCCTTCATAAAAAAGTACAGGTAGATACATGATTTTCCAATATTTATGATAGATAGCAGTTTACAAAGTATATCATATATGTACCAGATTCCAATGTATATATATATTCAAGTTTTTATTACAATGCAAATATAATAGATATGAATTTCTTATATAAAACTAATCTTTAAGATGATTCAATATGTTGACACAACTTGTACAATATGTAGGCTAATTGTAAACTGGTACTTTTGTTAATGTAGCTTATTGAGCCAGGACTTGATTATTAAAGACCAGCCTTGGTCATCTGCATGCTTTACTGGATCATTTACATCTGTATGGATGTCAGAGTGGACGAGTTCAGCGAAAGTGTGTCGACAGTTAGTCTGTAAATGTTTAAACTACCTGATATCAGGATAACATTTGCACATTATGTGACAAAGACTGATTACAACTTTTTACAAAATTTTGAAATCTTCAAAAAAATTACACATAATGTATTCTGAAATTAGTCTGTACTGAAATTTAAATAGAAGTGTAATCAGTATTAAGTAATACATCACAGCCTCATGTAAATCCTTTTGGAAGTGTCAGTAACTAAACACTTATATATAAAGATCTAACAAGGTAACAGTATAGATCTAACAGAGTAACAGTATAGATCTAATAGATTAACAGTATAGATCTAACAGCATAGATCTAACAGAATAGATCTAACAGTATATATCTAACAGAGTAACAGTACAGATCTAATAGAGTAACAGTATAGATCTAGATCTAACAGAGTAACAGTGTAGATCTAACAGAGTAACATTATAGATCTAACAGAGTAACCATATAGGTAATCACAGATCAGATCTGGCAGGGTAATTACATGAAATATAATATTCAATCGGTATATTTCATGTAATTACCCTGCCAGATCTGATCTGTGATTACCTATATGGTTACTCTGTTAGATCTAACAGAGTAACCATATAGATCCAACAGAGTAACAGTATAGAACTAACAGAGTAACAGTATAGGTCTAACAGAGTAACAGTATTGTTCTAACAGAGTAACAGTATTGTTCTAACAGAGTAACAGTATAGTTCTAACAGAGTAACAGTATTGTTCTAACAGAGTAACAGTATTGTTCTAACAGAGTAACAGTATAGTTCTAACAGAGTAACAGTATAGAGTAACAGTATAGATCTCATGTAAATCCTTTTGGAAGTGTCAGTAAGTAAACACTTATATATAAAGATCTAACAAGGGAACAGTATAGATCTAACAGTGTAGATCTAACAGAGTAACAGTGTAGATCTAACAGAGTAACAGTATAGACCTAACAGAGTAACAGTATATATCTAATAGAGTAACAGTATATATCTAATAGAGTAACAGTATAGATATAACAGCATAGATCTAACAGTATAGACCTAACAGTATAGATCTAACATAGTAACAGTATAGATCTAACTGTATAGATCTAATAGAGTACCAGTATAGATCTAACAGAGAAACAGTATAGATCTAACAGGGTAACAGTATAGAGTAACAGTATAGATCTCATAGAGTAACAGTATAGATCTCATGTAAATCCTTTTGGAAGTGTCAGTAACTAAACACTTATATATAAAGATCTAACAAGGTAACAGTATAGATCTAATAAAGAAAAAAAAAAAAAAAAAAAATATAAAAAAAAAAAAAAAAAAATATAAAAAAAAAAAAAAAAAATAAAAAAAAAAAAAAAAAAATATAAAAAAAAAAAAAAAAAATATAAAAAAAAAAAAAAAAAAAAGAAAAAAAAAAAAAAAAAAATATAAAAAAAAAAAAAAAAAAAGAAAAAAAAAAAAAAAAAAATAAAAAAAAAAAAAAAAAATATAAAAAAAAAAAAAAAAAAAGAATAGATCTAACAGTATATATCTAACAGAGTAACAGTACAGATCTAACAGTATAGATCTAACATAGTAACAGTATAGATCTAACAGGGTAACAGTATAGAGTAACAGTATAGATCTAACAGAGGAACAGTATAGATCTAACAGTAAAAATCTAACAGAGTAACAGTACAGATCTAATAGAGTAACAGTATATATCTAATAGAGTAACAGTATAGATATAACAGAGTAACAGTATAGGTCTAACAGAGTAACAGTATTGTTCTAACAGAGTAACAGTATATAGATCTAACAGTATAGACCTAACAGAGTAACAGTATAGTTCTAACAGAGTAACAGTATAGAACTAACAGAGTAACAGTATATATCTAACAGAGTAACAGTATTGTTCTAACAGAGTAACAGTATAGGTCTAACAGAGTAACAGTATAGTTCTAACAGAGTAACAGTATTGTTCTAACAGAGTAACAGTATAGGTCTAACAGAGTAACAGTATATATCTAACAGAGTAACAGTATATAGATCCAACAGAGTAACAGTATAGACCTAACAGTATAGATCTAACATAGTAACAGTATAGATCTAACTGTATAGATCTAATAGAGTAACAGTATATATCTAACAGAGTAACAGTACAGATCTAACAGTATAGATCTACCAGAGTAACAGTATAGATCAAATAGAGTAACAGTATAGATCTCATGTAAATCCTTTTGGAAGTGTCAGTAACTAAACACTTATATATAAAGATCTAACAGAGTAACAGAATAGATCTAACAGAGTAACATTATAGATCTAACAGAGTAATAGTATAGATCTAACAGTATAACAGTATAGATCTAACATAGTAACAGTATAGATCTAACTGTATAGATCTAATAGAGTAACATTATAGATCTAACAGAGTAATAGTATAGATCTAACAGTATAACAGTATAGATCTAACATAGTAACAGTATAGATCTAACATAGTAACAGTATAGATCTAATAGATTAACAGTATAGATCTAACATAGTAACAGTATAGATCTAACTGTATAGATCTAATAGAGTACCAGTATAGATCTAACAGAGCAACAGTATAGATCTAATAGATTAACAGTATAGATCTAACATAGTAACAGTATAGATCTAATAGATTAACAGTATAGATCTAACATAGTAACAGTATAGATCTAACAGCATAGATCTAACAGAATAGATCTAACAGTATAGAACTAACAGAGTAACAGTATAGATCTACCAGAGTAACAGTATAGATCAAACAGGGTAACAGTATAGAGTAACAGTATAGATATAACAGAGTAACAGTATAGACCTAACAGAGTAACAGTATAGGTCTAACAGAGTAACAGTATTGTTCTAACAGAGTAACAGTATTGTTCTAACAGAGTAACAGTATTGTTCTAACAGAGTAACAGTATATATCTAATAGAGTAACAGTATATATCTAACAGAGTAACAGTACAGATCTAATAGAGTAACAGTATAGATATAACAGAGTAACAGTATAGAGTAACAGTATAGATCTAGATCTAACAGAGTAACAGAATAGATCTAACAGTATATATCTAACAGAGTAACAGTATAGATCTAACAGAAGTATATAAACAAGACACTCACCAACATCTGTCATGTACACTAACTAACAGAGGAATAGAGGAGTACCTGAATACGTCTACCTTAGATCTGTAGGGACAATTAGTACTTCTAGTCTAGATTATCAGATGTAGAAGCTGTGAGATTTTCCATGAGGGGGCTGTAAATCTGTCATGGGATACTGTCCCCCACACTTATAACCTGTCATATTTAATATATCACACCATTAACACATTCAGCAAACAGAATTTTGAACATTTTATCAATTATCATCTTTTTCTAAGGGAAACTGAAAGTTGACTGTTAAAAGGAAACCTAGCCAAAGGTGAAAGGTCGTAGTGATAACTAGCCCGTGACCTAACCTAATAGTGGCTGTACTCAACACAAGTCACTATAAAACACCTGTACAATTATCACCTGGGATGCTGACACAAGGTTACCTGTCTATTGACAGCAGTTAAATTTTAAAATACCTTAATCCACCATTTTTCCTGCTCTATCAAATCTATAATCATGTCCCTAAACAACCACTTTGTCCCCTATTATAACTTATTACCAGGTGTGTGTCTAAGATGTTACAGACCTACAGGCCTACAATGACATGTTAATGTCTAAGATGTTACAGACCTACAGGCCTACAATGACATGTTAATGTCTAAGATGTTACAGTGTTCTCCAGTCATTGTGTATTGGAACTTGTTACGACTGATCATAACTATTAATTATGTAGTCGAGTGTAACAAAGTCAGTCCTGTAGAAAACAGCATGTTTGGTCAGGCATGTATAGAATGGCATGTCTCAGTCTAATTTCTGAGATAAGGAAATGTATTCTATAATACACAGTTTGTTGATGTTTACTGAGACCAGAGTTACAGACCTGCGAGGCCTGGGTCACCTTTCACTGACCAGACTTCAATAAGTATCAATCAGAATTAAAAGTACAACACCTACCTGTTAAGTCTTCTACTTCCAAGGTAACTTTCTCCGCAAATATTGACCAAGCTATCAGCTTTAACAATTAATTGCCTTATTGGTTCGTAAGACTGTTGTATCATATCCCTAATGTTGATAGATCTACTTGGCCAGATGGGGCACACACAGCTCCCTATTTGGCTAACAGCTATATAAACCTGTAGGAGGGTACCCCCTCAGTGTCACCCTACCATTAACAGACCAGATTGGTCAGTCACTGACCTTTAGTTCTATCTGACACAGGTCCAATAGGTACAGTTACAGTAAAACTTGTATCACAATCAATTGCATCATAAACACATTCTACAGACTTATATTTTGTCCACCTCTAATGTACTATCTAGTGGTAAGGAAACATGATTCTCTGTTTCCCCCAAGATTTATTAATTTTTATGAGGGCAAACCCCTAGTAAAACACGGTTCATGGAGGAGACAAAGAATTCTGTTTTCCTAACACATGGACAATAAATATTTTAGTACACCCAAATAGGACAATAACACAATAGTCAAGACAATCAGGCCTCCCTGGCACTGTTGTTGCCTCCTTCAGTCTCTGTGAACTAGGAGAAATGTGACGAGGGAATCACGAGAGGGAAACAAGAAGTTGTATTTCCCTGTGGTGTGATCAATAGCATTTAAACTTTAAACGAAGTCTTAATAACAGTTACTTTAATCACTAGGTCTGCACATTAACTAGATAAAGTATAGCTTATATATACATAGCTATTTGAAAGTTGGAGGTAATGTCATAAGTGAGATGGAACTTGACTTCACTGTCTGGCTATATATTCCCTATAATATACATCCTATAACAGATAATCCAGCTATATCCTCTATAATATACATCCTATAACAGATAATCCAGCTATATTCTCTATACTATAAGCCAGCTATATCCTATATATATAAACTGGTCATATGCCCTATGCCAGCTATATACCCATATAAACTGGCTATATCCCCTATAATTTATGCTAGCTATATCCCCTATAATATATGCAAGCTATATCCCCTATAATATATGCAAGCTATATCCCCTATAATATATAAGCTAGCTATATCCCCTATAATATATAAGCTAACTATATCCCCTATAATATATAAGCTAGCTATATTCCTAGTTGAATATTGTGTTAAACAAGACCGGGTAGGAAGTTAGCCATGACCTTTGGTAATGTGTATAACTGATATGATTTTATTATACCGAAATCCAAGTCTACTTAAGCTGAAATTCAATTTATTTCAGCAATATCTCCCTCAGTGTATTTACTGTGTAATAACTTCACCGTTATCTGTAAATGTCACTGGAAATCTTACATAATACCTATTGCTTTTATTCAATAACATAAGCCGCTATCTGGATCTGCTTGTGAAATCACATGCAACAAATTTAATTTCCCTCATTTCATTTTCTGTCGTCGTCCATCCTTCCTAGATCGTTTATAATAGCTCCACTGATAAGGGCGTTGATAAACCTCCCACCCCAGTCACCGGTCTACCACACATAAACCTCCAACCCCAGTCACCGGTCAACCACACATAAACCTCCAACCCCATGCAGTCACCGGTCAACCACACATAAACCTCCAACCCCAGTCACCGGTCTACCACACATAAATCTCCAACCCCAGTCACCGGTCTACCACACATAAACCTCCAACCCCAGTCAGCGGTCTACCACATATAAACCTCCAACCCCAGTCACTGGTCTACCACACATAAACCTCCAACCCCAGTCACCGGTCTACCACACATAAACATGCTGCCACATTCTCACATGTCAGACCAGTTTATGTCCAATTGTTGCTATTTACAAATGAAATTCTTTGATAAAACTGATATCATGCAGACATTTCCATTCAGGGTGTGTAAAAAATGATCAATCTTCTATACAGCCATTTCCTCCCTTTTTACACTCGACAAACATGATCTCCAGTCGAGGCCCTGCATTCTCTCTCAATTTAATTGGATTTCTTTTACCTGCAAAATTTGCAATTCCAATGCAGACAGGAAAGTTTAACAGAGTGGCATTACACAAACAGGCTGTTAGATATCTTAAATCAGGTTATTATGTAGTAATAAAAACTGGCCTCAAAGTTTTTAGGTTAATAGTGCACTAGATATAATAAGCAGACATATATGGAACAAACTACCAACCCTGTAAGTCTGCTGAAGCTTTTACCAATGGATTAACCTTGTTATGTATATACCCAGTCTATATGTCAAGTGTAGCACGGCTATCCCGATCATTCAGTGGCCATTTTAACACCTGTCATCTGATAAAACCATTATCTAGTCGAGATACGTTTGACCACTTTCATCTGCCATTAGAGACATGCTCAGACAGCCAGGTAGGCTGTAATTGGACTGATTGTAGTGAAGTTTGGATGTTAAGTCCAGTGTGAAATCACCATTAGTGAGACTGTTCTACCTATGTACCCATAAATAGACGAGCCAATTAATTGCTGTATACTAAATGACAGAGCCATTAAACCACAGGTAAGAGTATTTAACCATCCACTTAATCTGTCCCAGTAATAACTCTACATTCTGTCAAATAATATACAGCAATCACATTTAATAAAAGGCAGTTTCAAACATTTCTAAAAATACCTTAAACTGGAAACGATAATGAAATACAATAACTTTTTTTAATAGTGGTGCAAATTATAAATTGATTTTGAACAGGTAAAGCCTTAATGATGACATGGACCCATACTCTCTTAACATCAATTGTTATGGTGCACTAACCGCAGTCCTAGTCAGGTGTGCTGTTCTATCTATAATGGATCAATAATGACATTGTTTGGCTGACATTACATGTTACATACTGATAAAACACTCCTCAGACTGATATAACATAAGTACAGGAACAATAACTTTATGTAGACAAATAGTACAGGTACTTGTTGTCTACACAATATGTAGATAAGGCAACAATGACATTCATGGTGCTGTGGTGTACAGTGATACCTGACATATGTAGATAAGGCAACAATGACATTCATGGTGCTGCGGTGTACAGTGATACCTGACATATGTAGATAAGGCAACAATGACATTCATGCTGCTGTGGTGTACAGTGATACCAGACATTCATGGTGGTGTGGTATGCAGTGATACCTGACATACCACATCACCATGAATGTCAGGAATCACTGAATACCACATCACCATGAATGTCACTGTACACCCCAGCACCATGAATGTCAGGCATCACTGCATACCACAGCACCATGAATGGCAGGTATCACTGTACACCACATCACCATGAATTTCAGGAATCACTGTACACCACAGCACCGTGAATGTAAGGTATCACTGTACACCACATCACCAAGAATATCAGGTATCACTGTACACCACTGCACCATGAATGTCATTGTTGCCTTATCTACTGTGAATGTCAGGTATCACTGGACACCACAGCACCATGAATGTCGGGTATGACTGCATACCACAACACCATGAATGTCAGGTATCACTATGTTTCTTAATTTTCTATAATGGCTTTTTTCCTCATAAAAATTCATGTATCTGTCAAGCAATACCTCACAACACTGTGAATAGCAACTAACACCACAGCACTGTGAATGTCAGGAATCACTGTACACCACAGCACCGTGAATGCCAGGTATCACTGTCCACCACAGCACCATGAATGTCATTGTTGCCTTATCTACTGTGAATGTCAGGTATCACCGTACACCACAGCACTGTGGTGTACAGTGATACCTGACATTCACAGTGCTGTGGTGTACAGAAATACCAGACATTCATGGTGCTGTGGTGTACAGTGATACCTGACATTCCCGGAGCTGTCGTATGCAGTGATACCTGACATTCACGGTGATGAGGTATGCAGTGATACCTGACATTCATGGTACTGTGGTGTACAGTGATACCTGACATTCACGGTGATGTGGTATGCAGTGATACCTGACATTCATGGTACTGTGGTGTACAGTCATACCTGACATTCATGGTGCTGTGGTGTACAGTGTTACCTGACATTCATGGTGATGTGGTATACAGTGATACCTGACATTCACGTTGCTGTGGTATGCAGTGATACCTGACATTAACGGTGATGTGGTATGCAGTGATACCTGACATTCATGGTGCTGTGGTATACAGTGATACCTGACATTCCTGGTGCTGTGGTGTACAGTGATACCTGACATTCCCGGTGCTGTGGTGTACAGTGATACCTGACATTCCCGGTGCTGTGGTGTACAGTGATACCTGACATTCCCGGTGCTGTGGTGTACAGTGATACCTGACATTCAAGGTGATGTGGTATGCAGTGATACCCGACATTCACGGTGATGTGGTATGCAGTGATACCTGACATTAACGGTGATGCGGTATCCAGTGATACCTGACATTCATGGTGCTTTGGTGTACAGTAATACCTGACATTCCCGGTGATGTGGTATGCAGTGATACCTGACATTCATGGTGATGTAGTATGCAGTGATACCTGACATTCATGGTACTGTGGTGTACAGTCATACCTGACATTCACGGTGATGTGGTGTGCAGTGATACCTGACATTCACGGTTATGTGGTGTGCAGTGATACCTGACATTCATGGTGCTGAGACATTCATGGTGCTGTGGTATGCAGAGATACCTGACATTCATGGTGCTGTGGTGTACAGTGATACCTGACATTCACGGTGATGTGGTATACAGTGATACCTGACATTCATGGTGCTGTGGTGTACAGTAATACCTGACATTCACGGTGATGTGGTATGCAGTGATACCTGACATTCACGGTGATGTGGTGTGCAGTGATACCTGACATTCACGGTGCTGTGGTGTACAGTGATACCTGACATTCACGGTGATGTTGTATACAGTGATACCTGACATTCATGGTGCTGTGGTGTACAGAGATACCTTACATTCATGGTGCTGTGGTGTACAGTGATACCTGACATGCATGGTGATGTGGTATGCAGTGATACCCGACATTCACGGTGAGGTGGTATGCAGTGATACCAGACATTCATGGTGCTGTGGTATGCAGTGATACCTGACATTCACAGTGATGTGGTATGCAGTGATACCTGACATTCATGGTGCTGTGGTGTACAGAGATACCTGACATTCATGGTGCTGTGGTGTACAGTGATACCTGATATTCACGGTGATGTGGTGTACAGTGATACCTGACATTCACGGTGCTGTGGTGTACAGTGATACCTGACATTCATGGTGCTGTGGTGTACAGAGATACCTTACATTCATGGTGCTGTGGTGTACAGTGATACCTGACATTCATGGTGATGTGGTGTACAGAGATACCTGACATTAATGGTGCTGGGGTGTACAGTGATACCTGACATTCACAGTGCTGGGGTGTACAGTGATACCTGACATTCATGGTGCTGGGGTGTACAGTGATTATACCTGACATTCACAGTGCTGTGGTGTACAGTGATACCTGACATTCACGGTGCTGTGGTGTACAGAGATACCTGACATTCATGGTGCTGGGGTGTACAGTGATACCTGACATTCACAGTGCTGTGGTGTTAGTTGCTATTCACAGTGCTGTGATGTATTGCTTGACAGTTACATGAATATTTATGAGGAAAAAAGCCATTATAGAAAATTAAGAAACATGATGAAAACTGGTGATAACATTTTGTAAAAATATATTTGATATTTCATGTGTGGCCTGTAATGGAGACTTTATCAGGGTGGAATGTAGAACTGGAGATAGGCGTATACACTATAGATTGGCCACAGTGGGATTGTATTATACCTTCAAAGGGCCGATGCTGATCAAGGTCAATTCGCATAAGGGGGCAAGGGCCATCCCTAAACTGGTGACATCACTGTAGGTGAAGGGGCTGTCTGGGGCTATGGTCCTGCTGATTACACCACTGCCTTTTTAAGATCTGTCAATTAAGTTGGAAAGTAGCGTGACCTTAGGGGAGGTCACCCATACCTCATCTATAACAGGTGATAAGTGGGTCCTGCTGATAGGACACTTAAACCCCACACATATCTCACATCAAATGTGGTCCCTGAGGCTAGTAGTCGGCACTCACTCTTACAATATATACTGGTGTACCCCCACACACAGATTTTATACTTATGAACCTCCATTACACACACAGAACTTATAATTATGAACCTCCATCAAAATAAGAAAATTATGAACTTCCTTCAAACACAAAATATATTCATGAACCAATCACACAAATATCAACTGTTTTCCCTGCTGTTTAGTCTACTGTTTTCTGGTCACTGGTCAGTTGTACATTTCCTAAAACCTAATATCCTGGTTACTGGTCAGTTGTCCATTTCTTAACACCTAGTGTCCTGGTTACTGGTCAGTTGTCCATTCCCTAACACCTAGTATCCTGGTTACCAAGTACTTGTCAGTTGTCCATTCCCTAACACCTAATATTCTGGGTATTGATCAGTTGTCCATTCCCTAAAACTCTAATATCCTGGTTACTGGTCAGTTGTCCATTCCCTAACACCTAGTATCCTGGTTACTGGTCAGTTGTCCATTCCCTAACACCTAGTATCCTGGTTACCAAGTACTTGTCAGTTGTCCATTTCCTAACACCTAATATCCTGGGTACTAATCAGTTGTCCATTCCCTAAAACCTATAAATATCCTGGTTACTGATCAGTTGTCCATTCCCTAAAACCTAATATCCTGGTTACTGATCAGTTGTCCATTCCCTAACACCTAATATCCTGGGTACTAATCAGTTGTCCATTCCCTAAAACCTATAAATATCCTGGTTACTGATCAGTTGTCCATTTGCTAACACCTAGTATCCTGGTCAACTAGTATCTTAATTGGGTATAGTCGGGTGGTGCAGTGGATAGCGTACTTGCCTTTCACCAATTCATCGGATGTAAAAAAGTATGGGGTCACCTGCCCGACCATGTGGGTTTTCTCCGGGTACTCCAGTTTCCTCCCACAGTAAGCCCCCCCCCGGGCTAACATCTGAGCTAACATCTGGGCCAACAAGAATAATTAGTATAAGTTGTAAAAACTTGTTTCATAATTGTTATAAAATAAATCAAGTTTATATTTAGTATCTTAATAGCCACTGGTCAGTTGGCCCCTCCCTACTACCTAGAATTTACTGTCCCTCTCACCACACCTGGACTGGTTGTACAGAAAGACACTGTTGTTTACATGGTAGCTCAGTGTAACCAGCCAAAGTCCACAGTCCCTATTCTGGTCTAACCACACTGAATTCTTTACTCTGAAAACACTTGTTAACCATTTTTTTGTAATTTCACCATTACTGTTTTTTAATTTAAGTCCTGCAAGGTATTGCTTTCTTTTCAGAAATTATTTATCAAATCTATAGTCATGTAGGAAATCTGATTCCAATGCATATCAGAGTTTTGGCAGTGGTATGGTAATCCTTAAATGAACAAAATCTAGGACATCAAATTAATATTGTCTACAACCACAACAGGTACAATTAATGTTTATTCAAAAGTCAATGATTACTGGCAGCAGATTAACAGCTGTGTCTAGTGTGGATACCCGTAACATACCAAGTACCATTTTATTTATTAGAAAGTGACAGTGTAGCGGGAAACTAGTCATTTAGAGCTCGTATATCTAACCACTGACAACCCAATACAATAATCAATTCGGAAACAGATTTAGTTTGAGCCTGTCTTGAATGTTTTTCCAAGCCAGTTTAAACAATTTCTCACAAAATGAATGGGATTCATGTTGTCTGCTCATTTATTTCAATCAGAACTGCCTGAGTATAATGATGCAGGTCTCCAAATGGCAAAAAAGGTCTCCAATGAATGCGAACTAGTCATTAGAATCGAGAGCGCAGATCTTATCATGTTATTTAGGAGAGTGACTTTTTCAGTTTAACAATTGTTGTTGATTTTAATGGAAGACATTCTATGCTTTTCCATACAGAATTAGTGAAATTTGAGCTAGATATCTCTTCTAACAATACACAATGGAACAGTACTTGTAGACAGGCAGGTAACATTTATAGAGCATCGAGTATAGACACACCTAAAACAATAGAACACTGTAAAGAGTCCTACATACAGCTATGATACACCTGTATACCTGTACACCTATAATACACCTGTAATATACCTGTACACCTATAATACACCTGTACACCTATAATACACCCGTACAGCTATAATACACCTGTACACCTATATTACAGGTGTATTATAGGTGTGCAGGTATACAGGTGTATCATAGCTGTATACCTGTACACCTATAATACACCTGTACACCTATAATACACCTGTACACCTATAATACACCTATAATACACCTGTACAGCTATAATACACCTGTACACCTATAATACACCTGTAATACACCTATAATACACCTGTATACTTATAATACACCTGTACACCTATAATACACCTGTAATACACCTGTACACCTATAATACACCTATAATACACCTATACAGCTATAATACACATGTACACCTATAATTCACCTGTACACCTATAATACACATGTACACCTATAATACACCTGTACACCTATAATACACCTGTACACCTATAATACACCTGTACACCTATAATACACCTGTACACCTATAATACACCTGTACAGCTATAATACACATGTACACCTATAATACACCTGTACACCTATAATACACCTGTACACCTATATAACACCTGTACAGCTATAATACACATGTACACCTTTGCATTTGTACAGTTATAATAAATCTGTGTAAATCTATACCTATCTGATTTACATAGGTATACACTCTTCCATTATAACTTATGGGTACAGCAATAGCAACTTCCTAACAGAACAAATGCAAACTTGAAGAGTCATCAAATATTTCTGATTTATTCAGCCTTACTTTATCTATAATTATTTCATCCATCAATTAGATGATTGAGCCTCCCCGTCTCCTGACTCTTACACAAAAAGCTCCCCCCATTCCTCCTTGGGTTTAGAGTTCCTCTAACAGACAGTGTATATTTCCAAAATAACGTGGGCAAAATGTACAAAACCCAGCCCCGATGCTTGGCCTACCTCCTAGGTCCTCCAGTCGGGTAATTATGGGGTGGATGTCACACCAAGGTAGGGCTGTATCTATAATTAGAGACTCGGAGGACTCAACAATGATCCATGGGCACAGTAGGTACTCGTGCCCATGTCATTTGGGTAGGTTTGACACAACTCAAGTGCAAAGAGCAGTCTTGGAAAGTGAACAACAGGTATACAGGCCAGACGCAGGCTTAATGTCATCAAAACGTCACCACTAACATCCCAATCCTATTCTCACTGCACAGGTATGGTGTCATGTGGGACCACTTCCGTGTGTGAGTTCCTGATGTATCTCCCCTAGGTGGTCAGGGGGGATTTTTGTTAAATAAGAAAAGTGGGGTTTTGTGGATAATCAATTATATTTCATTTAAAACTGAAAGACTTCTAGAAATCTAAAAAAAGTATGAATCAAAAGCCATATAAGATGCAACCATCAGGTAGGCACAGGGCTAGAAATTGATTTTGAATGCCACTTATTAATTTGGGTACAGGTTTTCAATTTTTACTAGTCCATATGCAAATTCCACTAACTCAATAATATTAAAAAAGATAAGCAATACCAAACTATGAGTAGTCAATCCGCCTAACGATTTTAGAACCTAGTCTCAGACTATTAGGCTACCTTATTGTCTAGTCACACAGGTAAGATATATTATTTACCCATCAGGTAGACACACAGGTAATATATACCCATCAGGTAGATCCCACAGGTAATATATACCCATCAGGTAGATCACACAGGTAATATGTACCCATCAGGTAGATCACACAGGTAATATGTACCCATCAGGTAGATCCCACAGGTAATTTCTACAAAATTACACCATGTTTTGTGTACCAGTAAGACTGGAGTACTCATTAGTGGCAGACCTGTTGCTTGAGATGCCTGGACAGCCCATGCCATATTGGACATAAAATGTCTTGTGAGTAAGGTGAGGAAATATCCTCATTGGTGTAGCTCTTGTCATCACAGTGTCAGGGGCCAGTGTGGAGATCCATTCAAAACATACAATAACCTAGGTCATTTGCTTAACTTAATTGTCTCTGGGTCAACATAAACTAGGGGTAATTGATGTATGTATAATGTGTAGATAAATAATTCAGTAAGTGATCAATAGTAGCCACTGACCAATTTGACAAGTACCTATCAATGACCATCTGTATAGATACAGATTAAATGGGTACAAGCCTAGCCCCACAGTAGCTTACACTCAGTGCCAGGACCTCCTATCATAGACCTGCCTCCACACAAACATACTCATTTGTCATGTTCACAGAAGGAAAATAATACAGTCTTAATTAAAATTATGGTAATTATTACATAATACTAGAAGCCAGCATCATTATAGAATCTGCATGATAACTGTCTCTTCTGAATTTGGCCACACTTCAGTCACCACTTGTGGATAGCATAGAGGGAGACTGTAGCTGGTTCTGATCGTGTGTGTGTTTGATGCTACACAGCTCCTAGAAGCACATTGAGCATGGCTATGATATTGACTCTCCCCAGATGTTAAAGGTAGGTCGTATGTATCTGAGAATGCAAGCTTGTGGTATTAAACGTTTAATACTATAATTATATACTTACCCCTGAAGGCTAGCTCACAACATCATCGTTGTCTAAATACTGAATAACCATAAGGAATTTAATGCATTTCAACCAAAGTTTAAACCTGCCATCAATTTTAAAATTAAGTATCATTCTGATAGTGTAAAGGAAACCTACATTTATTATTTTTACACTTCCGTATATTTCAAAGCTTAGAATACAAAATGTATTTGTAATTTCAAAATATCATAACTAGCTGTTAAGAAAACTGAAGTCCAGTACACATCTAACAATGCTTTATATTCAGAATATAAGGATTTTTTTCAAATCATGCAGCTTACTTTTAAGTTTACCATAATAGCATTTTATGGAAGATATTACATGTATATCAATATTCTAAATACAAGATTCTATTTTCATTCTGAAATACCAGAGATGAAAGTAACGACTTAATACAAAACCTTGATATTAAAACAATAATTTATGACTATCCAATAAAAGTTTGAAAATAATTTCCTCTCAAAGTTTAACTGGCCACCGTTTATTGTTTTGAACAGAGCACCGACCCTCGGCTTCAGAGGCTGAATTTTTTAGTATCTTACCCTTTTCCATTTTATCCAAAAATCATTTTCTTGAAATTGATGAACATTCAACAATATCTTATTTCAAGAAATTGACAAGTTTGAAACCTCAAATAATGAGAATGTTGTGTTTTTTTTAAGTTAAGGCTATAAAATTTCTACAAATTGTAGTAATAAGACAGGCAATAAAAACAAGAAGATTTTATTACTGACAGAACCATTACTCAATCAGTCCCATATTAAATTGTTGTATGTTTTTACAGCTCTCAACCATTTGTTTTTCTCCTATTTCAAAATCTGTTGTAATATTATAAATTGTCAGATGTTCTGAGATTTTCTGCTGGCAATACCAATTCCTTTTGACAAGAAAAAATATTGAAACTCACTTCTAATCTATACCTGACAGGGGTATTCATGTGTACAGTCAACGACAAAGTAAAATTGTAATAAACAGGAACCTAACAAGCTCTACTACAACTCAAATAGCAATGAGTATTAAGTGTAGCTATAAAATTAAAAATTAAACCTGAGTAATTTTTTAATAGAACAGAAAAACTCAATAAGTAATCTCAACATGATTTTCTGTGGGGTGTGTATAATCGTATGTAACTACCTGGTTGTAATACTCATCGTGTATTTAACACATCAGCATTGTCTAATAGAATCCATAATACACATAGAATCCATAATACACTCATTACACTGCTTCCACATATAAAACTCTAGTCTACAGCTGATCAGATTATCATCACACAGTGGACTTCTAACACTTCTCTAGTAAGATCTAGGTAACATTATTAATAGTGTTACTTTTGAGGAAGACACAGAACTTAGAGAGAGCAGTTAAATGTCTCCCACTTAAAATGCCATTAACTGCTTACATCACAGCGTAGCTACCCATTTTTATACAGACTCTGTTCGTAACAAACAGTTTAGTGCACACTTCTTTTAGATAATTAGTTTCTTATAGCTCTGATTGCATTATTGCCAACCTTTCATATTTTTCCAGAGAATTCATGTAAGACTGCTTTAAGCTGCCTGCGAGCTTCTGTCTAAATCATTTACATGTTATCAAAGGATGAAATGGAAAACATGCAAAATAGCAGTGCGGAAGGAATCCACCGGTCATTACACTGCTTCTGTGAGATAAGAGCTAAACAATCGTCTTCAAATTTCAATTACCCACCTTAATTAAATGATGCTTGAATAACTAGATAAATGACTACATCCTCACCATCAAGATATAAATAACGGTTCCTGGTCTGTTAGGCTCAGGACAGATCCATTACCAGAATGACTCAGGCAGTGATGTCAAATTAAAATAATGTAATGAGAAAATTGGGAGAAAAAAAATGATGGAGGTGACTTTGGTGATACTGCGAAAGAAATATTGTTTAAGACTTGAGTCTGAAATATGGATCCAGTTCAATCCTGGAAAATATTACTGGCAGACAGATGTCATGTTTTCCCAATCTGAACAATGGCAAGGGTTGTAATATAGTTATTTATCCCTGACAAAGTCGGTAGTGGTTATGTTACCATAGTACCTGACAAAGTCAGTAGTGGTTATGGTACCATAGTACCTGACAAAGTCAGTGGTGGTTATGATACCATAGTACCTGACAAAGTCAGTGGTGGTTATGTTTCCATAGTACCTGACAAAGTCAGTAGGGGTTATGTTACCATAGTACCTGACATAGTCAGTAGTGGTTATGTTACCATAGTTCCTGACAAAGTCAGTAGTGGTCATGTTACCATAGTACCTGACAAAGTCAGTAGTGGGTATGTTACCATAGTACCTGACAAAGTGAGTAGTGGTTATGTTACCATAGTACTTGACAAAGTCAGTAGTGGTTATGTTACCATCGTACCTGACAAAGTCAGTAGTGGTTATGCTACCATAGTACCTGACAAAGTCAGTAGTGGGTATGTTACCATAGTACCTGACAAAGGCAGTAGTGGTTGTGTTACCATAGTACCTGACGAAGTCAGTAGTGGTTATGTTACCATCGTACCTGACAAAGTCAGTAGTGGTTATATGTTACCATAGTGCCTGACAAAGTCAGTAGTGGTTATGCTACCATAGTACCTGACAAAGTCAGTGGTGGTTATGATACCATAGTACCTGACAAAGTCAGTAGAGGTTATGTTACCATAGTACCTGACATAGTCAGTAGTGGTTATGTTACCATAGTACTTGACAAAGTCAGTAGTGGTTATGTTTCCATAGTACCTGACAAAGTCAGTAGAGGTTATGTTACCATAGTACCTGACATAGTCAGTAGTGGTTATGTTACCATAGTCCCTGACAAAGTCAGTAGTGGTTATGCTACCATAGTACCTGACAAAGTCAGTAGAGGTTATGTTACCATAGTACCTGACAAAGGCAGTAGTGGTTGTGTTACCATAGTACCTGACGAAGTCAGTAGTGGTTATGTTACCATAGTCCCTGACAAAGTCACTAGTGGTTGTGTTACCATAGTACCTGACAAAGTCAGTAGTGGTTATGTTACCATAGTAACTTGGTATATATTCCTGACAAAGTTGACCATAGAACTGTAGAGCTGGTACCAATAACAAGTACCTGATACTATGTCGAGCCATCATCTAACAATATTGGGCTTTCCTACTTAACGGTCCTGTAAGGGAGTCTGGGACTGCCACAAAGCCAACTGACAGTGTTGTTGTAGAACACCTTGTGGTCAGTCGGAGTTGACCATGTGGTTATTCATGTCGGCTGTCATGAATAGATTTCTTCCAATAATATTTAATGAATAAAGATTGACAGAGCTGAGTGTGGTTAGTCTGGACAAAGGGCCAGGAAAACACTGGTCTGAATGGAACAGGGGCAGAACGGGGCTAGCATGGACCTTAATTTATCTGTTATTGTGATTTAATCAATTTAAATGTGACAAAATACATTCAAATGTTTCTTTACTGAGAAAACATATTTAAGAACGAAAATAGGCTAAGTTTTGGTCAATGGTAGGTGGATTTATAGAGTGTATTATCAGGCCTGGTCCAAGGCTGTATACCCCGGACCAATATTTGTTTAAGTTTCTCCTCAATGGTACACCTCACTGAAATGAATAGTGTTGGTTGCAATAGCTTGGTTAAACAAAGCGAGAACTACGCCACCGGGTGGCGGATCGCCCTATAGACCACTAATTGTGTGTATTATCATTGACATAAGTCTAGCCGAGCACATCATTGGCATTAGGTATAAAAAGCTTTCCCTCGGTTGTGATTTCATGGTGTGGAATAAACTATATCAACATCTCACCACCTTCTCCCAGGCACAGGGCCTCAGGTATTTTCAAATACAGCATGGCCTGGTTTTTCACTCAAAATTAATGTTGTTCTCAATAATCCGTTCAGATTTAAAACCTAGCACTGCCTTAAACCATTTTTTCTTCTTTTAAATTACTGACAATATTTTCTTGAAATTGTATGGCAGACTGTATTTACACGTTGAGGTCGTGAGACAGCCTTTGACCTGTAACCCCTTTGTCAGTCGTCTGTGATACCTGTGAAGCAGGCCCACACCACACTGTACAGATTTCTAAGCACATGGCTGGGAGGTTTACCTGTGTGCGCTTTTCGTGAATGGAGTTTAAGCATATTATGGCTGTTTTGGGTTCTGTTGTTTTTGTGTTGACACCAATCTAAGGTAAGACAGTGGTGCTTGTGTTAATACTTCTCTTTGTTAATGTTATAACTGAGATGACGGCCATTAGATTTGGGTATGACAATTTACGGCAACAGTACACCATCGAGTCCCACACAGGCTGGCATATTACAGGTAATACCTGTACACCAAATCTATCCCAGTAGCCATAGATGTATCTTTATTGTCATGTCTATATGCTTAAAAAGTTATCACTTGGGCCTAAGGGAGTAACTTTCCTACAATGGGTTATGATAGAAGTCAGTCTGACAACATAAATACCTGTTATTAACTACATCCTGACTAAGTTTACAAACTGAATATAGAACTGACGTAATACATTTGGCTGAAGTGTTTTATTAACACCTGTCATCATAGCTAACATTCCTTGGCCAGCGCCTTACAATGTATGTAGTATATTGTCCTATGTTTGTCACAGAATTCCTCGGCCAGGAATCCTCAGCTAGTTTCTTAATACTTAGAGGTAATATTGTCTCATCATTATGTACCTTATCACAGAATTCCTGGGTCAGTTTGTTAATACTTAGAGGTAATATCGTCTCATCATTATGTACCTTATCACAGAATTCCTGGGTCAGTTTTGTTTCGATTCCTGGGCCAGTTTGTTAATACTTAGAGGTAATATCGTCTCATCATTATCACAGAATTCCTCGACCAGTTATGTTACAATGTGGCTAGTTATATTACAATTCCTCCACCAGTTATGTTACGATTCCTCGGCTAGTTATATTACAATTCCTCCACCACTTATGTTACGATTCCTCGGCTAGTTATATTACGATTCCTCGACCAGTTATGTTACGATTCCTCGGCTAGTTATATTACGATTCCTCAACCAGTTATGTTACGATTCCTCATCTAGTCAGTGTTCATACAAAATTTTGAAATAGATGGTTGACTTGAAATGAACAGCCAGTTAAATGTTCACATGCTATAATGTAGATCTATATGATTTCAGAAAAAAATACTTTGTTCAAAGTTGATGAATAGCAGGCTACTTTTGCCAGCAACCGGCATTAACTGTTACTAATGTATTGTCTCTCATTACCAACACTTTCTTACGTAATACATCTTTTATTACATCTACATCATAAACTATCACTTAATCAAATATCATAACATAATTTGTGTTTTATAAATCAGAATGCCACATTTATACAACATGCCCTGATGACATATAGACAATCTACCCCGACAATAAAATTATCTTATTCCTGTGTAATAGGCTTATTTTGTGAAACAAAACTTGGGTATTTTTAAAAGTTCAATGCTTTAAAAAACAGGCAAACGTAAATTTTTAACAAATTCATTTTTGTTATCAAATGTTTTGCAGTATTAACCTTTTTTTTTAATTCTCTGCAATAAAACCTTTACATAACTGTAATTATAGCTTCAAGTATATATGATGTCTTGCCTTCCATACTTAGCTTTATCATAAGTTTCCAACCCAGTGTAATAAAGATGAGCCAGCCACTAGCTATATATATAGTGGCCCAGAGTGCTCGTGATAGCATAGCAAGCACCACATACATTATACCAGATAACTATTTCAGTATAAATGTAATCTAAAAGCACCTATCACTCAGAAAAGCAAGTCCTTTATGACTTTATGCATCGTAGATATTTATGGATATAAAATGGTGAGGCAATAATAATTATAACACTGTATTTGAGAACTACTTAACAGGTCTGGGTAGGTTACAGCACTTACAGCTTTGTATTGTGGGTGCGAACGTTCAAAAGGCAAACTTTAATGTTATGTTACCCTACCCTATTTAACTATCTGAATACAAATATGGTGGTTACTTTGAAATAAAACCAGTAGACCATAATGGAAACACTTGCACATCTAACACAGCCGTAAGCCAACATTTTCAGTTAATGTATCCGACAAGGAATCTTCCCTCAAATTTTTGTAGTTGTATATGAATTATTAGTGCAGTCATCATGTTGACAGTCGCGCAGGTGTCCGCCATAATCATCACATGGCTTGGTATGTAAAGTATTTGTACAACCCTGACAGCAAAAATCGCCCTCGGCTGCCTCGAACTTTTACATTACTTCCTAACTAGAAAAAATCAATCACTGTCTCAAATTTATAATAATAAGCCGGGTCGTAGGCTGGTAAAACCTGTACACTAACTAAACACACACGGCAGGTAACGGCTTCAATAATAGCTATTGTACTACCCCACAAATATGGCCAAATTATTCATATTACAAGTAAGTTTCCCTCAATAAAGACAGCATAGAAATGTTTGATTTTTAATTACAAATCTTACACCACTAGTTTCTGTCCAGAGACCATTTTTGTGCTAACCAGTTATCTATGAATAAGAAACACTCTGACATCTTCTGGAGGTTTTAATATAAGTTTGTGTAACCCGTCAGTGATAGAAAAGATTTATCAGTAGATGTCTACAAAGTACAACTAAGTCATTGAACACAATTTGAACAAAAACCTTACAAAAACATCATGAGAAAAATAATGAAAATGACACATTAAAAATGGTAAATATATTCCAGCATTTTTTAGCTTGTTCATGAAAAATTTAACATGAGATATTTACCTGGACATAATTTTATTCTATTCCTTTAATTAATAGTTACTTTAATTGTGCTTAAAAAAGAAATAATTATGAAAGCTACCATTTCTGCTTTGTAAAGACTGACATGAACTCCCTTTCTATATTAATTGTCTTGTCTTCGCTGAAGACTTTTAAGCATGAGAAAGCTGTTTTTTGTCCTTGTATGGCCTCTGAAGAGCTCTCCGTGGTCGAGTGTTGTGTGTCAATGACTTTGTGTACCTTATGCCATCTATACCAGTAATGGATATAAAATTACCTTGAGTACCATATTTGAAATCTATAAATAATAAATTCTCTTAAACTCTTCAAAGAAGGTGCTAGACCTCGTTTAATGTCGGAACAAGGTAGGACAAACGTCCAAGGCCATATACAGACACATGATGCTAATCATTCGATGTCAGTGTAAGTTTAATTATATAGGATCATATTCCAGTAATGTGGTCAATTGAAAACACTCATAAAACGTTTGGATTGTTTCTAATTTAAATTTAATCCTTACATAATTTATCCTTTTGACCATATTAATGTTTGATCAATTTTCCCTTCCATAAATGTTATGTATTATACATATCCACAAAGTAATTGAAATCATTCAAATTTTACTTGCAAATGCAGCCATAAAGGAGAATTTTAAATTCTTTGAAAATATATAATTTCAGTGAGGATGTTTTCTAGAATTAAACTTTATCCTTAAAAAAATTACAACTTTGCATTAAAAAAAAAGAATCCCCTTTGCCTTCCTGTAAGTGGGAGACACACTATGAATATTTATAGGGGCTTACAGGGGTTTATAGGAGAGAGGAACCGTCAGGGGTTTATAGGAGAGAGGAACCGTCAGGAGTTTATAGGAGAGAGGAACCGCGGTTTATAGACTGTTTATAAGATACAGGGGCTGAAACTTTGGTTATACGGTAGGGGGGCTGTTTACAGGTGAAAACAGTGACAGTGTTGATGATCGAGTGTTAGCCACAGTGTTTTACCTGCAGGCCACACTAGAGCTAGAGGTGAGCTAACGATTAGTTACTGCCACCAGCTCTACATCTCTGCCACACTTGCTTCCTTGTGTATATCAGGCACCAGTCCACGGCCTGAGGATAACGACAGACACACCCTACTCCGCTTTTTATGTCTGACATTTAGCTAGTTTAGGATGTTTATGGGTCTGCAGTAAGGTGCATGCTCCCGTTCTTACAGGCCTTTTATAAGTTCAAGTCTTTTAAATGAATGCTTCAGGCATTCTAGCAGGCAGGAGATCATGTACTTCAAATAATTAAAAAAAATCATAAAGAGTTTTTTCGATCGCAATATATCGGTTTTTGTGTTTGCCTAGTTTTGTCTAACACTGTAGCACATGTTTGGTTTATAGCTAAATAATTGTATTGTATATATAGTTAAATATATAAGAAATAACATCCTATAAAGTATTCTACATTTTTTGCTGTTTTAAACAATTATTGTCTGTTTGAGAATGTTTGTGCGACTCTGTTCAGTGTAACTCATGGCAAGAACCAATTTTTTAGAAACACTTAGCAAGTGGATTTTAAAAGTATGTTTCCAAAGGTGAAATATGCTGGTCTTAAAAATTACTATATACATACTTCATAAAATTAATCTGTTATTATTTAATTGGTCTTGTAACAGAAACAAAGGTTTTTATGCCTGTCCTTATTTGATAATTAATAAAAATGTATACTGTGAATAAAGTAATATACATATACAAATGTAGTATAAATAATGCTGCACTCATTTGTCCGGCAAGTAGTAAATTTATACTAGCTTGTGAATACAGATGGACGAAACCAGTACTGGCCCAGGGCCATCGGACCTGAGATTCAAATCTAATGGCCCGGAGGCCAAAGGAGGCCTTTGGACGCTGGATTTTTCTTTCCCTGTTAAAGATATATATATCCTTCAATCTTTTCGAGTCCCATCTCTCCTCCTCACCACACTCGCCTGACCCTGATAAACGGCTTCCCTAGTGACCATCCGATTGGAATTTGCCTCGTCTCGGGTCGCATGGTGTAAAATAAACATAGCTGGGTACATCTAAATAAAGCCATCGAGAACACCGCAATCCCCACAATTACAGTCAGGTCACCCGGTTCTTGTGCAGTCTAACGTCAAATAAGAACCGTTCAGGAAACACTTTATAGTTTTTTGATAAAATTATAACCAGTATGCTGCTACCATGCTTTTTTAATTGCCTGAAAGTTAAAATCACATGGTATGGTTTTGTAGGGGGTAATTACTGTAGGGTCTGAACCCAAAGGACAGCCCATTTTCACCTGATAAGGTCAATTATCCCAATAGATTATCCCTCATTTCCTATGTTGTGGTTCATTTGAGGTTAGGAAGAAGGTAAAGACAAGGAAAGTTGATAAACGAAAGTTGCTAAACGTCACAGTATAGACTGGTTCTGGGTGAGCGAGTTCCTGGCTAGAGGCTACAGACTGCAGTGTGATATTGTAGCTGTTGTGTAAAGACCACCTCAGACAGTCTCAGTAGAGCACTAGTGTACAGCAAACACGTGTACATACCACAGGATCATTTGGTAAAGTTTTATGGTGGAATTTGTTTTAAAATTATTGAAATTCTAGGCTTTTTATTGACTAATACATGTAAAATAATATCCATCTACCAGTGCATTTAAATGTGTCAAAACAACCATTGTGATGTTGACAAGCTGACTGGGAGCTTGTCCATGTCGTTAGTAGTGGACGCTGTATATTGATCTGTTGATTAATTGATTGCTTGTATACTTTCAGACTGATGCATGGGACTGGTCCTACCCTAACACCATGGTGGCTTATGGGCGGCACTATGAAACACCAACTTCAGCATGACAGACATAATGACACTCAACTACCTCTTTTTTCTTGGAATTGTTATACCGTGTATAATCACTGTCACCCTCTTCATTGTATTTATATTGTGCTGGAACAAATACAGACTACGTAAGGAAATCATGACCAAAAAATTTGACCCCCACAAGAAGTTACGATCAGGGAAAGAGGCTTACAAAGTGCCCCGTCCTCCCTTACCCCCCAAATGGATCCACAGGACATCCAAATCCCAAGATGTACAAAGTATCTTACCACACCACAACAAAGCTTTCGACGTGAGTCCCGACACACCGGGAGATGACACGAGGCACATGTACAACACATTCCATGACAGTGGTATGTCTGAACTCAGTGAGATCCAGTATAGGTTTGAGAGGCAGCGTCCTCATTCTCAAGCTTCTACAGACTCAGAGGACTCTGGCTTTAGGAGTTCCAGGTCTGGACAATACTTACACAGCGCCCAAAATAGTAACGCACAGGAACTACCCCTGTTCAAACCCTTAGATAACATATCTCAACCACAAACTGTTAATATTCCCCCAAACTGTGATAATGTACGAATTTCTAGTCGCAGGTCAAGACGGAAAAGTAGGTCTCCGGCCAATCAGCGGACTAGACAGGAATGTCCGGCCAATCAGAGGACAAAACAGAAATGTGTTGATGTGAATGAGATTCTAAAGGATATTAAATCACAACCATTATCAGTGATATCTCCACAAATGGGGCAACTGACGGTAACCATGGCAACAGTGCACCACCCTAACATTGAGGACCGGGGTGCGGCTATGGCGTACTCTGTTGTGTAGTGTTGATATACAGTGATATATAATTATGTGTAGTATGTGCAAATATTGTCCAGGAGAACTTTTCGAAGCGTTGTGATTATATATCTTATACAACCAAAACCAGTGATTTTTGTTGCTGTTTTTCAATGGGATTTATCAAAAAGTGTGTTCAATTGATGGTGTAAGCTATAAGATGACCATCAATGTAGGAATTGGTGATACAATCACAGATCCTGAGAGCTGTCGACCCTGGCCAGACTGACCCTGCAAATCCAACAAAGATTACCGAGGACTTGTGATACAGGAGTGTTCTGACATGGTCAGGGTTTGTAGGTGTCGGAATGGACAGGGTTTGTTTGTATTCTGTAGTTATATAATGTATATGTGTGTTAGAGTGTTCCTTTGTGTAGTCTACCACCCTACTGAACCATTTACAAGTGCTGAGTGATCATGTTGAGAAATAAAAACATTGTGCTATGTCATAGTTTGAAAATATCATCAAGAAAGTATTTCAATTTTGTGAAGAAGATTATATCTTTTTGTTTAGATATTAGGTTGAGTGCCGAATCTCCCGTATCATAGAATTGCCCAGACATTTTACTGAGCTCTTTGTCATCTTACACAGTAAGTCATCGTGTGTTGTCAATTTCTACAATTTTGTTCAAGAAATTCTACAAAACCTGAAATCCTAGTGCTGGTTCAGGCTTCAGTCCATAGTAACAAGGTATTAATGTTTATCAAAATATTCGCAAATACACCTTATTTTACCACCAGATTATACAGGGAGGATTGTTACTGGTCTGGGTGTGTAGTTCTGATAACCAGATTATACAGGGCGGATGGTTACTGGTCTGGGCGTGTAGTTCTGATAACCAGATTATACAGGGAGTATTGTTACTGGTCTGGGTGTGTAGTTCTGATAACCAGATTATACAGGGAGGATTGTTACTGGTCTGGGCGTGTAGTTCTGATAACCAGATTATACAGGGAGTATTGTTACTGGTCTGGGTGTGTAGTTCTGATAACAAGATTATACAGGGAGGATGGTTACTGGTCTGGGCGTGTAGTTCTGATAACCAGATTATACAGGGAGTATTGTTACTGGTCTGGGTGTGTAGTTCTGATAACAAGATTATACAGGGAGGATGGTTACTGGTCTGGGGGTGTAGTTCTGATAACCAGATTATACAGGGAGGATGGCTACTGGTCTGGGTGTGTAGTTCTGATAACCAGATTATACAGGGAGTATTGTTACTGGTCTGGGTGTGTAGTTCTGATAACAAGATTATACAGGGAGGATGGTTACTGGTCTGGGGGTGTAGTTCTGATAACCAGATTATACAGGGAGTATTGTTACTGGTCTGGGTGTGTAGTTCTGATAACAAGATTATACAGGGAGGATGGTTACTGGTCTGGGGGTGTAGTTCTGATAACCAGATTATACAGGGAGGATTGTTACTGGTTTGGGTGTGTAGTTCTGATAACCAGATTATACAGGGCGGATGGTTACTGGTCTGGGCGTGTAGTTCTGATAACCAGATTATACAGGGAGGATTGTTAGTGGTCTGGGTGTGTAGTTCTGATAACCAGATTATACAGGGCGGATGTTTACTGGTCTGGGTGTGTAGTTCTGATAACCAGATTATACAGGGAGTATTGTTACTGGTCTGGGTGTGTAGTTCTGATAACAAGATTATACAGGGAGGATGGTTACTGGTCTGGGGGTGTAGTTCTGATAACCAGATTATACAGGGAGGATGGCTACTGGTCTGGGTGTGTAGTTCTGATAACCAGATTATACAGGGCGGATGTTTACTGGTCTGGGTGTGTAGTTCTGATAACCAGATTATACAGGGAGTATTGTTACTGGTCTGGGTGTGTAGTTCTGATAACCAGATTATACAGGGCGGATGGTTACTGGTCTGGGCGTGTAGTTCTGATAACCAGATTATACAGGGAGTATTGTTACTGGTCTGGGTGTGTAGTTCTGATAACCAGATTATACAGGGAGGATTGTTACTGGTCTGGGTGTGTAGTTTTGTTGACTGCTATTTTTATACAAAAAGCAACAACTAGAGAACATTTAACAACTGTAATTAAAACTCTTATAAACAAGTGTAATGTTTTCAGATGACATATACAATTTGTTCAATTTAACATATTTTTTAAAAGATTTTTAAACTTGATCTTACAACCCCCCCATTTTGTTCTCCTTGAGTTTGTTGTAAAGAACAACACAGGGTGTTAATTCATGAGCATGTTACCAATGTAATAATCAATTATGAGATTTTTAAAGAGACTGCAGATAGAATTTCAATCCTTTGTCAGCTAACATTTGATACATAAGACTGTGACCAGGTGATCAATCATATCCCCAATAGATTCATCCCCAACTTTCCTTATATCTGCCTGTTTACCATTTCCACAAATCCTCCAGTGTTGATAGTGGACTGGCCCGGATCAAAGGAAGAAGAAGTGTTAAAAATGTGTTTTGGGGGAAGCAAGGTAATATGTAGGGTAATACAAACTCCTGCGAAGGAAAGTGAACAGCTGAGCTGTCGTAATAAGGTAAACTATCAATGATTTGGTTGTGTAAACATCACAATGGACCTTGTGAATATTGCAGTGTAGACAATATTTATTCATAGACTCTGAATTCCATTTATATTACACAATGTGATCCAAGAAGGAAATTTAGTATAAAGTGTCTGTTTGGTTGAAGTTTAATGTATAATTTGCTACTAAGAACGGGAATTTAACACAATGGTATACAACTGTCCTGGTCACCTTCCAATACAACATGGTTTACAGAAGGCAGTCACAGTGTTACAGCACAGTTATTCACATTTTTTAACAATTTCAACAGTTTAAAAAATGATTGAAGGATATTTAATGAAAAAGTTACATTTTTATTCTGCTATGTTTACCATGAAGCACAATTTTTACTTGAAAAACCTTCAACTGTTTTCATTTATAAACTACATAGGTAGTTATAACATGTAAAATATTTTTAAAAAAAATCAGTTTATAAAGAAACAAGGAGATATCATGAAGAAATATATTTACTATCTTACAAAATATAGCAATATTTGACAAAATGTATGGTAAAAGACATTTTTATGAACTACCTTGCTGTCAAATGGTTACCTTAACATTCCAGCTAAAACAGTCTGTTAGAACCACTTCCCATAGCTACTAATGCTAGTTGATCGTCGGTACTCCGTAAACCTGACAGAATTTGTGTTAAACACACCTTCAACATTACTGTTCACAAATTTTACTGTACAAACTGTTTTCAGTGTTTTTATTATTTATATGAAATCTGTTGTATGTTCTAGCTTCAAAATGAAGCCTAAAGAAAATAAAGAAATTAAAAAAAACATATTTCCTTTGTTTTCTTTAAATACATATTTTCTTTCCAAATACTACATAGTACATTTGTATGTGTTTAACATCCCAATAAGTGGGTATACCCTGACAGGAACAAACCAAACGGGGAAATACAGGACAGAATATTCATGTAACGAAAGCCAACAATCCAAAAAGGGAATCATTTAGTTGTTGAGCTACTGTCTTCCTTATGAAACATTGAAAGAACTGTACATAAATTTTACAAACATATCTGCAGATCTTTTGTCCAGACTTTACCTGCCTGAGTTCTGAATCACGAACTCACTTCACATTTCAAAAAAGCATTTACTTGAGTTCTAAGTTTACATTAGGACTTGAATACCACCTAATGTCTAGCTGTTAAGTCTACATAATGGTGCACACATAACTCTTCAAGTGACTTTAAAAATATAGAATATGTTTAATACAGGTATTATCCTACATGTGTACATGTTTGTATAGTGTGCTGTTATCCCACAGTATAAAACGCTCTCCCTCACTGATGACAAGTATTGGTGACCTACGAGATCAAAGCTTCCCTAAGACCCTGAGTGACCCCTGTTTTATGTAGGTGATCCCTATTGCAGAGTTATGACAATGCTACACCACTGTTATGACTTCTAGACACTCCTATTCAGGGTCATTACACTGGTCCCACATCAATAACTACACCAAAATGGATTTCTCTTCTTCACAAAAGATTTAGAAATAATCATGATTTATAACATGATATATGAGGATAAGGTATTCATTTCTATTATGACAGCTTGTAGCTGGGAATTGTAAGTGTATAAACCCTAACTTCTGGCCCAGTGGATACAAGGTAACACACGGAGGAGTGTGGACAACATCCACTCTGATTTCCAGCCTGTAATATCTGGTCTCAATGAGGGCTGGCCAGGTTAATCACCAGATTATGGAAAGTATCCTGTCAATAGATACAGCTACCTGTATGATAAACAGACCCCTGCTGAGTCTGGCCCATAAAATCATCTCTGAATAAAGTCACAAAATTGGCATAATAATAAAACCATTTCATGTATGGAATCACAAAACAAGCCATTAATGTCTGATAAAATGAGGTCTCGCAGATTCCGTGTAAATCACTCATGTTTTCAATATTTCAAGGCAAAATTTTAAGTGGACAGCATTTTTATGAATTTCAACAGAAAGCCTAACACCTGAGAACGTAAGATATGACACCTCCTCCTATATTTACTGATAACAGACAACACAGCACATAGACAATCAGTGTTTTACTTTGGTGTAGATAATTTCATTACTATATCAGCGTGGAATGACTTTCAGAGATATCTGTTATGCAATTTGTAGGTGTTGGTTGGATTTCATGCGGAGGTGCTCGTTTGATTTTATTTGGAGGTCTGTGTTTGTTTGATTTTATTTTTAAGTATTCAGCTGATTTTATAAGAAATAATTATTACATTATCAATGTAATAACATTAGTTTGTAACTGAATGTGAGCTTCTTTTCTGATTTTGTTAAAGATATCTCAAAATTTAATTTACAGGATATAATGTTGTGGAGTATTGAGTAATATATAATGGTTTCTCCATTTCACACCTGTTTTTAACTTTATCATAAATAACCACATGTGGTACAGAACACAATTAGTAGATACCATCTTATCCTGATCGGTGAACAAAGTCTCTCTCTATTTCTAATTTGATATAAAGTGGCCATGCATATCTATCATCAAAGCTCCAGGCAATGTAAACCATAATAATCAGACCAATCTAGATCATAAGAAAGTTTGATCTGATAAGGCATCATATTGACCAATGCTTACATTATACTGACCATGATCTTGCAATAATATGCAATCTAGTTTGTGGATCAAAGAGAAAACGCCACACATGAAAAAGCTGTCTGACCTGCAGTATTACATGGACCAGGCCAGCTGGTTTGATGTAGAAGATAAGGGAGGACTGGACAGACAAGTATGACCAGCAGGTGTATAAACAACCTTTACTCTATAGTGGTCAATTGTTTATGGTGAATCAGGAGGTCACTTAATTAAGTTAATAGATATTCAGATTGGTATTGATTTATGTATGAAACATATATTTATATGATATCTGAAGGTAGAAGTAACACACAGAAAAAGTGTTTGATTATTAATTTAAACATCTTCATGAAGATGTAGATATATAATTGTAAAATTAATGAAATGTAAAATCTGAGATGTCCTCGGTAAGAGGCACAGATCCACCAGGTGGTTAGACAGAGTCATGACTTATGGCCAATAGCTTGCTGGAATGGTGTGCAATGTATGGAAAGAAATGACCTTGCCTTATCAAGGTCAAAGGTTCTGACAAAAAACTCAACCAACATCTTCTGAAGAAACAAAAGGCCATGAGTTGTGTTATTTGTCCAGTTGCTTGGGAAATGTTTTGTTTTAACACATTTCACCTATATGACATTGAATATTGGTTGTGGTCATTTCTTTAAGTCAATAGTGAAGCACTCCATGCCAGCAAGATACTGGCTAAATATCATAATCCAAGCCTATTTGTTCTTCAGAAGAAGTAAGCTAAACATTAACAAATTTGACTCCTGGGACTTTGATTATAGATCAAGGTCATTTTTTTCTTGCAAACTTTGTAGAACTCTTTGCCACCAACAGGTAAAACATCATGAATCTTTGCCCTATTCTTCTTAAGAAAAAATAACAAATTTGGCCTCTGTGACCTTGACAGTAGGTCAATGTCAATTTTTATCACCAACTTTGTAGAACCTACTCCTGGCCAGCAAGTTACTGACCGTACACCGCTACTTCAGGAGAAGTCGTTTGATTATAAGTACTTTAAAAAAACTTTAATAAGTCAAGGTTATTTATATCTGGAAAAATTGTAGCACTCTACGCCAGCAGGCTACAGGGCAACTATTTCAATTCTTGGCCTTTCAATTCTTCACATTTACATATTTGACCCTATGGTAACTTCAAAAGTAAGTCAAAGTTATTTCTTCCACAAGCTTGTTGGACTTCATCCCAGAAAGATACCTGCCAAATTTCATGATCCTATGCGCCAAATGGTTCTTCAGAAGAAGTTTTTCAAAGGAAAAGTTGACAGTGGAAGGACAGACAGAGAGATGATGCCCCACAGCACAAGCTTGCTATTTATTTAGGCCAGATGAGATTTAAACAAAATATGTGATTATATGAACCTAAAAGGTGGTATTGACCTCCACTTTGTCTTGGTCAATATCTCTTTCTGGAGTCTATATAACTACATATTCACCTTAAGAATAGTATATAACTGATAATTATTTTGCTGCAAAATAAATTACTGAAGATTGTTTCTGAATCTAGTTAGTAAAAGATGAGTGTTTAACCAGAGAGCTATCTAAATTGTTCAGGTACAAGTTATTGGAGATATCGGAAGACAATCCACAAATTATTAGAGATATCGAAGGACAATCACTAGTTGACAGTAGCATGCTGTACTCAAGATAACTCTTATCAATACATCTGATATTAAACCTACAAAATGTGAATTATCAAATAGCCAGCAGATAACCACAGGTCAGCCCTGTACACACTCCTTGATCCCTCTACAAACCAACTCAATCCTGTGTACACAAAAGATGAAAGACAGTAAATCCCCTCTGTCAGGGTATAAAGATAAATCAGCCCATTACGACCTGCACATTGATACGCTCTGTGTACACTATATAACCTTCAGCTTTGTTTTTATATCCATGGCGATGATTTCATTTGATATTCATCCCTGATTAAAACATCCATTATAAAGATGGAGCAGGATTCAGGAAATCTGACAGACATTTTTAACAACTTAAATCTTCAATCATATGGCCTGCAATTGTTAGCCGGTGTTTAAAAGATAGTTTGATATTTAAATTGTGTAGCACTTCGTCAAATGTTATCCATCTTAATTAATTATACAGAAATAAGGAGATAAAGAGAAATAAAAATATATTTCCTGCTTGAAAATACGGACATTCATCAATTTGGCTTTTCTGTAAAAATCATGTACAATTATGATTTCCCCCCCAAAGTTACAAAGGTCAACATTCATTTTGTCCATTTCAATGCCAAACACACGGGAGGTGGCTATTGTGTACATTCATTACTGGTTTTCATGGCGTTGATATTGCTTACACTAATTGGTTATCTCCGTATCGTGTACAATGACAGTAATAGACCCTAGCTATAGTATCAATAAACGCCCAGTATTTACACAAAGCTGTCATCTTTGTCTCAGGATGACCGCCCCTAATTTGTGACGTGTCCAGCTAAGACTAACAATGAGCTATTTAGGGACCCTTCTGTCCTTCTGTCCACTACTGGACGTTCAAGTGCTAAGGTCTGCTCTCCAGCGAGCCATCATCAGCCATTTGTCACGAGAGGGGGCAGATTTGTCACCTGTCTCGAGTAGCGATCCATCACTGGTCCTCTCCCTACCTAATGGTCCTTACTCACCATTCACCCAATCCCACCAAAAACACCTACAATATCCTCATTTTCTGGTTCACTGCCAGTTTAATTTTTTAACAGCTTTTGTAGATGGCCATAGTACTTCACTGGACATTTGACCACTGCTGCCTGACCCAGCATCTGACCACTTGACCAGTCCAGCCTTGAGATTTGTCTTTCAGCATAGAGGTATAAATGAACGAGTACTTTACAAATAAAAAAGCCCTCCACAGTGCAGAAAATAAATTTGCAGAATTCACAAAGGAGAGAATGTGTCAACAGCTGGTAGAGTTGTCTCAATATGTGACGGTTACCTGGGCGCCAGATACATTCGTGGATAATTAGCTGTGGGTTGTGTCTCAGTGACGCCACAATTATTTTAAAACGACGATTATTGAGTCTGGAAATGTGGCCATGATGAAGTGTAGGAATGATTTCATTGCCATTTTATAGGTGTTTTACATTTATACAGACAAATCAATTCTTGATTTGTTCTGTATTTCATTCAAGCATTACATAGAAATTCAAGTCTGATTACCAAAGAAGCAATCTTTTCTTCAACACTATAAGTAGCTCATTAATCCACTGTAAACTTGTTGGGAGTTTTAAATAGACGTGTAAATGACAATGTACTTTACTGAAAACCAAACTTTGTCACCTTGCGGTATGGTCTCTATTACATCATACACAGCGGTTCAATGCTTCTGGTAAAAGAAAAAAAAGAAACATAAAGAATATATGCTTATCTTTGCCATGTGCAGATTTTGTTCAACTTAGCCTTAATATCTTGGTAAAATATGAATACTGACCAAGTTTCATCAGAATCCGATCATAATTGATTGAGATATTGTACAAGAACTGTCGACCGATTGTAGCACGGTATACAAATCAATTATTCATAGATTTTGTTCAACTTGGAACTCAGCCTTTATATATATTGGACATGCTGACCAAGCTTCATCAAACCAGAATGATGTTGAACTAGAACACTGACAGGTCAGGAAGGGCCCCGTCTTGTGGCAATATATCCCCCATAATCATCAAGAAGCAATCTGCCCATGTAGCTGAGCTTGTTGTTTGACATTTGGACTTCAAAAAGAATCGCAAGGAAGCAAAATATACATTTCACATGTACTATGATGTGAGTCTTGTTTCCTTCCACTTCCGTATTTGCTGGGCTAACAGAAATGTAAATACCGGTGCAATACTCATTTGTTAGCTTTGATTTGTTTTATTTCACCTTATATACCTCCTCCATCAAGAGCCAGGGTCAAAATCAGAGATCCACTTTGTCTTTGACCGTTGGACCCAAATGACCTTGACCATTAACCCAAAGACCCTGATCTTTGGTCAGTTGACTTATTCTTTAATTCCGACCAACTTTGCTTCATAATATCATAACAAAATGTTCATCAGTGAAAAATACAAAACTTGACCTTGACCCTTTGGACCTCGTAACCTGGACCTAAGGTCAGTTGACTCTGTGTTAAGTTCTGAACAAGTTTGCTACATTATAACATAAAATGACCTTGACCTTAAGTCAGTTGACTCCTTTTTAAATTCGGACCAACTTTGCTTCATAATGTCATAACAAAATGTTCATCAGTGAAAACATACAAAATTTGACCTTGACCTTTGACCCAGTGACCTTGCCCTTTGGTCAAATGACTCCTTGTTTAAATCCCACAAACATTGCTTAAAAGTGTCATAACGAAATGTTCACCAGCAAAAAAATACTAAATTTTACCTTGACCTTTGACAGAATGACCTTGACCTTAGGTCAGTTGACTCTTTGTTTAATTCCAACCAACTTTGCTTCATAAAGTCATAACAAAATGTTCATCAGGGAAAAGCTACAAAATTTGACCTTGACCCCTGACCTGATGACCTTGACCTTTGGTCAGTTGACTCCTTGTTTAATTCTGAGCAACATTGCTTCAAAGTGTCAAACCAAAATGTTCACCAGTGAAAAGATACAAAATGTAATCTTGACCTTTAAATCTAATGACCTTGACCTTTGACCTCAACTTTTAACCTCAGTGTGTCTCTTTGTTTATTTACGAACAATTTTACTTCATAGTGTCATAAAATGCTCATTAGTGAAAAGCTACAAAATTTGACCTTGATCCCTGTCCCAATAACCTTGACCTTTGGTCAGTTGTCTCCTTGTTAATTATGAGCAACATTGCTTCAAAGTGTCATACCAAAATGTTCACCAGTGAAAAGATACAAAATGTGACCTTGACCTTTGATCCAATGACCTTGACAGTTGGTCAGGTTTACTCCTTGTTTAAATCTGATCAACTTTGCTTCATCATGCCATAACAAAATGTTCATCAGTGAAAAGATGCAAAATTTGACCTTGATCTTTTAACCTAATGACCTTGACCTTTGACCTTGACTTTTTACCTCAATGTGTAGTTTTGTGAACTGAACATCTTTCATGTACATCGGTCAATAAATACTTAAGTTATCAGTCAGGAACAAAATTTGTGGACGGACAGACAGACAGACAGAGTGATTACTATAGGGCACCCGTATCTCTGATACGGGGCCCTATTAAGTTATCTTGCGGAAACATTCGGCTGACATTGACCAATAAGGACACAGTATGCTCACTAATTATGCACAGTTTTTGCTCATCTTCAAACTTGCTTATTTAAATACATTTGAACACATATTTTTTTTTTTTAATTTGCACTGAAGTTTTGGAGCCTTTATTTAGACATTAAACTTCAAACGTATTCTGTGAAAGCAAAGGTAATCTATCAATCGAGTTGTCCTTTGGCTGCGGTACATCCCTCCTACCTAGACTCTGTTCCCTGTACGAGCCACAAGTAATTCCATTTTAGTATTTGAATCTGGTCAATAATTTGCTGTTTATTCATTCTCATTTGAATAAAATGAGCATAAAGATTTCAATAGAGGTAGTAGATTGTACAGATAATCACGTGTTTTACATCATATCATGTCTGTAGGAATGCAAACGCAGACATGTAATGGCAGGGCTCGGGTCACGGTATCTTCCAGTCGTTATAGTGATGCCTACTTAGTGGCCGTCACAAGCTTTGTTGGAGTCTGATCGGAGCAGATGAACAATGGTGTACAGAAGAAACCTACCAGAGGCGGTGTCAGTCATCCAATTTAATTGTCAAATATGGCAGGAGGATGTTAAACTCGCGCTCAAGTCTTAATACCAAACAACCACCACTAAAGACGTCATCTAAAACAATATAATAACCATCAAGTATTAGTCATATCCCAGACACAAACAGAGCCAGTCATTTCTGACACCAAAGATCCTGTCCTGACTGGCAGCAGCAACTGTCATTTCAGAGGCTGGAGAGTGCCATTCATTGGGAGGGAAGTACAAAATAAGGCATCAGCTGGCTATAGAGTATCATACAGATCATACAGAGGCTGGAGAGTGCCTTTCATTGGGAGCGGAGTATAAAATAAGGCATCAGCTGGCTATAGAGTATCATACAGAGGCTGGAGAGTGCCATTCATTGGGAGCAGAGTATAGCATCAGCTGGCTATAGAGTATCATACAGAGGCTTGAGAGTGCCATTTACTGGGAGCAGAGTTTAGCATCAGCTGGCTATAGAGTATCATACAGATCATACAGAGACTGGAGAGTGCCATTCATTGATTGGGAGTGGAGTATAAAATATGGCATCAGCTGGCTATAGAGTATCATACAGATCATACAGAGACTGGAGAGTGCCATTCATTGGGAGCGGAGTTTATCATCAGCTGGCTATAGAGTATCACACAGAGACTGGAGAGTGCCATTTATTGGAAACGGAGTATAAAATAAGGCTTCAGCTGGCAATAGAGTATCATACAGAGGCTGGAGAGTGCCATTTATTGGGAGGGGAGTATAAAATAAGGCTTCAGCTGGCTATAGAGTATCATACAGAGGCTGGAGAGTTCCATTCATTGCGAGCGGAGAATAAAATCAGCTGGCTACAGAGTATCATACAGAGGCTGGAGGGTGCCATTTATTGGGAGGGGAGTATAAAATAAGGCTTCAGCTGGCTATAGAGTATCATACAGAGTTACAACAGACACTATGGTATACAACACAACTACCCGTACATACAATATAATTGTTAGCTGCACAATACTTCTTAGCAGTAATTTGAAGTTAATGGAGGCTGGAGGTTAGTAAGATGAGCCTCTCTGAATTTTGAGGGAAATCACGCTATCAAAAAGTTATTTCCTTAGTCCTAGAGCAAATAATTAACCTAAATTACCTATATTTATCATTGTAAATAAAATGATTTGTATCCTAGCTTTGCTGCATCACACTATTAAAACTATGGTTTTTGTGCATTAATCACACTTTATTTCCTTGCTAAAACCAATCCTTGTAAATCAGTACAGGAATCAAGTTCATCTAATGCTAGAACCCCTCTATATTAATACAGCTGGACCTTACTTATTTCAGGCTAGAACCGCAATATATTTCCAAGATAAAATTAGGGTTTATTAATTGCCCTGCTGAAACACACTATATGGTATATACTTTAATGAAACAACTGGAATGCTAAATTCCTGCTATGTTAGTAATCACCTACTGCCATGTTAGAACCATGATAATGATTCAAGGTTCTTATATACCGCTTTATCACAACCTAGTTCGAAGGTCGTCTCAAAGCGGTTCACAAATTATTATCCGTGGAACCAGCCAATATCTTTCTCAACTCCCTGGGGACCACACAGCCAGAGCTGCCATTTCGGCACTAACAGCAAGCATTCAACAATTCTAGTGTGCCCAACCACATACTCATTTACAGCTGAGTAGACTGGAACAAGTGGAGTAAAGTATCTTGCTCAAAGATACAACACAGTGCCGTGCCGTGCCGTGCCGTGCTGGACTCGAACCCACAACCCTTCGGTCACGAGCCTGGCATCCTACCACTAGACTACCGTGCCTCCTGACTTTATTTTACCATACTTTATTTCCATGCTAAATCCCTGCTTTAATTTTATTAATTTAACTAAAACACACTAAAACCCTGTTACTAAGGATATAGAGAGTAAATCCTGAGCAGGTTACAATCCTGCTGACTCAGTACTAAGATCTTGCTATATACTCCTGCTTCATTTCCTCAAATTCCTGGTGTAATCAGACTGTCATTCGGCCTCCACAGATACCCATAATAGATGTACCTCCTCACTCGATCTATCTAGAAGGGGCAACAGAGTTTAGGAAGCACCACACAATTTGTCCTGTAACAACTGACGTTATTGAATTTTCCTGTCATCAATTTTGCTTCTGGTCAAATGATAATTTATATAATGGCACTCAGAACAGACAAAAATAAATCCATTCTTGGGTAATTGTGCAGTGTGGCCAACGGAGTATCCTTGTAAAGGTCCTAATCATTTGAGAGGAAGTGATGTCCGAACCTCCGTACACAGAAGTAAATCCTGATGACAAATATTCCAGCATGGCCATGTGTTCTCCACGGCTATTGATTGAGTATCCCTCCCCTCCTCCCTTTGATTTGTCTTCAGTTTTACTTGTAAATAATTTCTGTGTCAAGTCTTCATGCTCATCATGACATCAAAATTAAAATAACTGTCATGAATAACCTTCAGGCAGAGAAAACATTATTTTTCTGTCAAAACATTTTTTTGAAGGTGGGGGGGAAATATTCATTTCAAACTTAGAGGGAAGGACAAAGAAAACTCCAAGGCGGAGGAGCTTGTGGACTGTCTAACCCATGGTTGCTTTAGCTGACCAAACAAAACTCAGCCATTATGTTCCCGGACAAGCTTGAAAATAATTCCCAAACAAAACTCAGCCACTGTGTTCCCAGACAAGCCTAAAAATAAGTCTTTATGTCCCCAAGCAAAACAGAAAATCAGCGATAATGTAATAAACAAAACAGAACAAGAGCTGTCGGAGAACAGCATAGCTTGCCTATGTATGTTATTATAATACTGCAACTATCAATAAAAACACATGTATAGTAAAACGTCGTTTTATTTGCCACCTCACTTACCACCAGGATATTTCAAGGACTGTTAAATGTGTAGAAACATCTATGTGAAGTGATTGTTAAGAAATTAACAAAGTGCAATAAAGCTGTTTTTGGACGCTAAAATATGAAAATATGGTTCAACACATTGCTTACACTCAATACAAATACTTAAACTTCATGATAGACAACAGCCTATTGATGGTGGTGGTCCAACACTACCCAACAAAACTTGCCCAAAAACTTTAACCTCAAAGCTTACCCTAAAACATTAATCAAGTCCAATAAAGCTGTTTTTGGCCCCTAAAATATGAAAATATTGTCCAGAACATTGCTAACACTCCACATAAATACTTCAACTTTATAACAGACAACAGCCTATTGATGGTCGTTGTCCAACACTTCACAAAAAAACTTGCCCAAAAACTTGAACCTCAAATTTAACTAAGTCCAATTAAGCTATTTTTGGGCCATAAAATATGAAAATATGGTCCAGCACATTGCTTACACTCGATATAAATGACCTTAACTCATAATAGACAACTGTGTATTGAGTGTGATGATCCAACACTGTTTAGAAAAAACTTGCACTGAAACTTTAACCTCTGAAGGTTACCGGATGCCGACGACGGGGTGACTACCCCAGCCCCCCTATTCTTCGAATAGGCGAGCTAAAAACATCAGTTACATAACCAAACAAATCAATAAAACATTGATACAAGCACAACAGAAACTAAGCATTAATATATCCAACCAAAACAGAAAACCAGCGGCAGGGTACACCAAACTATCATAATCAGCTTACAGAACTATAGGGTAGACCAAACTATCATAATCAGCTTACAGAAGCGCTTACAGAACTATAGTGTACACCAAACTATCATAATCAGCTTACAGCACGGTAGGGTACACCAAACTATCATAATCAGCTTACAGCACGGTAGGGTACACCAAACTATCATAATCAGCTTACAGAACTATAGGGTACACCAAACTATCATAATCAGCTTACAGAACTAAAGGGTACAACAAACTATCATAATCAGCTTACAGAACTATAGGTTACACCAAACTATCATAATCAGCTTACAGAACCGCTTACAGAACTATAGTGTACACCAAACTATCATAATCAGCTTACAGAACTATAGGGTACACCAAACTATCATAATCAGCTTACAGAACCGCTTACAGAAGATTACATTTCAATTGTCTGTGACCAACACAATCTATATTGTTTTATAATTGAATTTCTTAGAAACAATCTACTGGTATTGTTTTATAATTGAATCTACCGGTAATAAAAAAAATGCCATCAGTGGTTGTCTCCCCTGAACAAGGAAATCTTCTGGTTTAAACAATGAAACAATTACACATCACGTTTTTTTTAACAAACTCATTATTGCTGTTTATAATTTTCGTTGTCCCCACCCTGATTCTGTTACATAATTGCTATGGGGTGATGTCCCTGGTTGTCCAGTCTAAAGTGTGTCACCTGATTCCTTGGTAATTTGTTGGCCTCCTAAATCAATAGACTTGACCCAGAACCCTTGTCCCAGACATGTGTTCCTATGGCACCAGACCAGAAGACCACTACTATCCTCCAGACAAAACTCAGATATAACTGATAATAATTTTATTTAAAAAACACCCCAGTGTTGATAATGGCTCTCACAAAAAGTTTGCTAGGAGATCTGATGACAGAAATAGAGACATATTTGCCTGGATCAGGTTCCAAAATTACCCCTAGTAAACTTCCTGTCTTCTTTTAAAAAGGCACTGCTCTGTTTGCTCAGCATTTTAAATGGGTTATCATACAAACAGACATTTTGGTAAATATTTAACCGTCTACAAATATTGAATTTTAAAACAAATGCCTAGTGTATCAGCAGCAAGTTCTACTGATACCTTGTCAAAAGAGTTATTGATTTTGTTGGGAACACAGTCTTAATAGATTTTCAAGCTATAATAATAAAATCATACAAAATGTTTTCTAATCAATACAAGCCAATTTTTGGAATGAATGGCATGGTTAAATTTTAACTGATACAGGTAAAGCACCAACTGCTATCAAATCAGACTTGAGTAAGTGTCTTATGCATGCATGGATCTGACAAGTCTAAACTGTACCTGATCATCTTTATTTTCTTCATCAATCAAGATTTGTAAGTTAGAATATTTGTACCTGATGTATCAGGGATCTTTACTATCTGCAAATATTTTTTTAAGGACTGACCAAACATAGGGTAGCAGGGAATGTCCAGAGGGACTGACCCAACATAGGGTAGCAGGGAATGTCCACCGCGACTGACCAAACAAAGGGTAGCATGGAATGTCCAGAGGGACTGACCAAATTTAGGGTAGCAGGGAATGTCCATAGAGACTGACCAAACAAAGGGCAGCAGGGAATGTCCAGAGGGACTGGCCAAATGTAGGGTAGCAGGGAATGTCCACCGCGACTGACCAAACAAAGGGTAGCAGGGAATGTCCAGAGGGACTGACCAAACATAGGGTAGCAGGGAATGTCCAGAAGGACTGACCAAACATAGGGTAGCAGGGAATGTCCAGAGAGACTGACCAAACAAAGGGTAGCAGGGAATGTCCAGAGGGACTGACCAAATGTAGGGTAGCAGAGAATGTCCAGAGAGACTGACCAAACATAGGGTAGCTTGGAATGTCCAGAGGGGCTGACCAAATGTAGGGGAGCAGGGAATGTCCAGAGGGACTGACCAAATGTAGGGTAGCAGAGAATGTCCAGAGAGACTGACCAAACATAGGGTAGCATGGAATGTCCAGAGGGGCTGACCAAATGTAGGGTAGCAGGGAATGTCCAGAGGGACTGACCAAATGTAGGATAGCAAGGAATGTCCAGAGGGACTGACCAAACATAGGGTAGCAGGGAATATGTCCAGAGGGACTGACCAAACATAAGGTAGCAGGGAATGTCCAGAGGGACTGACCAAACATAGGGTAGCAGGGAATGTCCAGAGGGACTGCACCAAATGAAGGGTAGCAGGGAATGTCCAGAAAAAATGACCAAATGTATTCATGAAACCATTGTCATGCTCAAGCATGGATTTTGTGCTCAAGCCTTATTTCTTGTTCCGGTTATAAACTAATAAAATAAAATGTATTTTATCAATGATTTGGTAAAACTTTGAAGAGACTTAAAGCCAAATTCTGTTTTCATTGTTTACAATTGTCTTTTTGATCGTTTGACATGATTTAAGTGAGTTACAAAAAAGTTGGTTTGAGCACAGAATTCATTCTTGAGCATGAGAACGGTTTCATGAATACGGGTCCAGAACAGCCAGATTGAAACATACTTTATTACCTATTTTAATTAGCAATGGGATTGGGCACAAGTTGAAAAACATATACGAATTAAGCCCTTTCCCTTTGTGGGGCAGAAGGTTATGTCTAAAAGATGTTGGGCAGATAATTTAAATTTTCAAATTGTCTTCTAATAATTCCAAGAAGCCATTGGCCAAATGATGTGACAAATATTATCCATAAAAAATGACTTTATCTCATATATATCATTTGAATTGAAAGTTTTTTTTTAATTTAGATGCCATTTTTTATAAAGATAAAATTTTAAATTTGAAGGTTTGATAAGAGTTTTTGGACCACACACTTATCTGGACTCCTACTGTGCTAGCACTTATATGATCTGTGACCCAGGCCTCAGTAAACTGTGGACCGGAGCTTCACACCCACCCATCACACCCAGCTCGTCTACTTTAATTGACGTGTAGTGCCTTGGGTTACCTTAGCCTCTTTGTGAGCAAGTCAGGTAAATCCTCTTATATCCCCATCTGTTTAACAGGATATCTTATAAATGTCAGCCCCGACAGGAGCACAGTATACCCAGCCTGGAATCTGGTGTCTGCTGCACCAGGTTACCCAACCCTCTATTTACATACCAACATGCAAATCATTATACACACAGCTGCAATAAATAGCAACCACCTTTTTACAATTTATGAAAGAATTATGCTACCTGTAAACACAAGACAGAAAATGTGTTGGAACAAACTTTGGAATATTGATATGTAACATGTTAAGTTGTGTCCCCCTGGTATAATACTTTCTATCTTGGGAACATTTCTCTTTGGTAGAGCAGGACACTGGTAAACCAGTGGTCACTGGTTCGACTCCTTGTGGATCGAGGCATGGACAAAATAGTGACCTCTGTTAGGTTGTATTTAAATGTATTGATAAGTCGTTTGTGAAAGTGAATTATCTTAACCACATGTAAAAGTATGTGAAATATTACTAACAGTTACTAATTAATCAGGGTAAGCTGTGTCAGTAAAGAGGGATATAAAACAAATGTATTCATCATCTAGGAAAATAATGTATCCGTTGTATAAAACAAATGTATTATTTCATGTGTTTTTTAATGTGAAACAATGTTTTTATTCAACGTTTTATAATGTTTAAACAATCAATGAAAAAATAAAACAAAATGAATAAAAATAAAGTATTTATCATCTATAAAAGGTGATGTATTTATCATATATAAAACAAAATCTATTTTTTCATGTGCAAAACATAATCAATAATTTCCATGTACTAAGAATATATAATGCATTAGTTGTGTATAGAACACATTGTTTTTATCGTGTATAAAATATAATGTATCTATTGTATAAAAAACAAATGCCATGCTAAGGATCAGTGATGGAACTGATGACAAAATGGGGATAACATAATTTTACTTTATGCTAATTCTTCCTCTTAACATGAAGATGAATGAGAAGATTAAGATGGTTCAAACGGTGTGTAACCCAGGACAGTTATACTTTCAGCCAAAAGCATGACAAAAATCGCTCACGTGTAAAACATGTTTAGATATTGACGGTGATACACGGTCCTAGGTCTACGCCTCAGTGAACACATCAATGCTACTACCATCTGCACTTATTGTTTATTCCCCTTTCTACTAGCAAAAAATACGATACACCTTACGTCTCCTGCTACAGCAACAATAATACGTAGGGAGTCGGTGTCCTCCAGATTTACTGTGCAACACCTTAGGTGTCCTGTTGTCAAATAGCTACAGCAACAATAATACGTAGGGAGTCGGTGTCCTCCAGATTTACTGTGCGACACCTTATGCTCCTGTTGTCAAATAGCTACAGCAACAATAATACGTAGGGAGTCGGTGTCCTTCAGATTTACTGTGCGACACCTTACGTCTCCTATAGTCAAATAGCTACAGCAACAATAATACGTAGGGAGACGGTGTCCTCCAGATTTACTGTGCGACACCTTACATCTCTTGTAGTCAAATAGCTACAGCAACAATAATATGTAGGGAGTCGGTGTCCTCCAGATTTACTGTGCAACTCCTTAGGTGTCCTGTTGTCAAATAGCTACAGCAACAATAATACGTAGGGAGTTGGTGTCCAGTCTCAGTAAGACAATTATCTTTCTGAACCATTAGCCCCAAATAGATGGTGAAAATACAGCTCAGCTATAATGCCCAGAAGTAATGCATGCTTGGTGAATGATTTTATTACTGGACAAAATAAGTCAGTGCCCTTAATCAATCCGAGATAAAGTCTGTAAACAAACAATAAGGTACAGGTCCTTTTAATTTACCCTCACACTTTCAATTATCTGGGTTAAGACAGTCATGGTCTATACTTTTAACAAGATGTCCTCATTCCAGTTAAAAGGACCATATTTATTCTTTTCAACAAAGTTTTCTTTTCATTTCAAAACAGTTTTTTGTCCTCGGGCAAACTTCAAAACTGTTTAACGAGTTCATAAAATTAGTTTTTACACCGACTTCTTTTGAATATGCTTATTTTTTCTGAACTTAGTAATCATTTAAAAAAATCTATCCTGCACTCAGAACAATGTTAACTTTGGGTCAATACAGGTGAGCACGACGTTATACCTCCCTATACAGACACAGGAAATCAATTCTTTTATAGAACTGAATGGTTTTTGCACTGTGTGTCAATATCGTATTTTGGAAATATTTAAAGAGAACTAGTATTTATACGAGCTCTCTGACAATCCCAACAAATGTAGACTGGAAAACAATGTACTTTGCCGTGACAGCAAATGATTGGGCATAAACTTGATCTGGTAATCAGTAGTGATGTTCAAAGGCAATTATTTGTAATCAATAATCAATGTGTTCTGGTTGGGAGCTGGCTGTCGAGTCTCCAGCCCCCATTCTGTCTAATGATGCTGAGGAGAAATTCTGTTTACTCATAAAGTTTGACGTATCTGATAACAGAACATCCCCAAACCTCAATCTATACGACTTTTTGTAGTTACCATTCCCGTATAAAGCAGACTTTTTAGGTTACGATTTCCACATAAAAACCGAGACCTTATAATGACAGGTCCATTTCAGTTCTCCCAATCTTTATTGTCTCACTAGAATATTCATTTACTATCGTTCCCAAGTTTACGGGACACAAGCAATGAATATGTCCCTGTTGAAGTTTGCCTATCCTGAGTAAGCTGCCTTTAAATGATGCAGTAGTGCCTGGTTGTTGGGAAACGTAGGTGCTGGAGAGCCAGACCCACTCCAAGGCGATCACCTCCTCGGCTACATCCCTGTACAATTATCCTATGTATATGTACAGCCCTATAAGTGTTCCCTAATACTAGACTGAATACAAAAGCTTTATAAAGGCTAATTGCTTGTGTATCAATAAAAGTGGAAAGGAAGTGTCTCGTGGTGATATCAGACACCTCGGTATAACATATATCAAAACAAAGGTTCTGCTCAATTATAGGTCTATTACATGTCCCCGCTTTTACCATCAACAGCAAATAATTTGAGAATCAGAACAAAATACAGATATTTAATATACATGATGACCTAACTTTACTAATGTTTACTTATTACGAAACTTTCAAATTCAAATGTTTCCTGAATTGTCAAAATTTGGAACACTATAATCCAAGTTAACACTTGGTTGCTTAACAACATGGAAAGTTTAAATAGACTTTTTGCAATTAACATTTTTCATTTTTCATTTTTTTTTTAGATCATATCCAGCATCTGAAGCAGGTATTGAGATCCAATACCGATGACGCATCCAAATGTAGTTGCTGTAGTATTTGCAGTTTTGAAAAGCATAGCTAAACCTATAAAAGACATCGCAGCGGGATCATGGTGCCCTGCATCATAAGACCTTCATTAGTTCTATGTTATCTTTAATTTTCCTGAATGTTTCTCTTATCTGTTGGAGTTAAAGTCTTGTCAACAGTATACACATCTTGGTGTAACTTGATTAAAATTTCACACTGCTGGGTTTGAGAGTTGTCATTCAAAGTGAGGTCAATATTTATTTCTTCAGAAATAGGGATAACAAACTTGTCAAAGTACAAGATGGCTGCTTGGTGGCCATTTTGTTTTTCAAATCAGTCCCAAAGTAAAACATGCACATCTATGGACCATGGGCAATCTTCATATGAAATTTATGCTTCTTCAGAAATAGTGATAATAAACGTCAATGCTCAAAAATCGAAGATTACTGCCTTGCAGCCATTTTGCTATGCACAACTTTGGACCATGGGGAATACAAGGAGAAGCAATAACAAACTTGCAGTTTCAAAATCCAAGATGGCTGCCTGGATAGCCATTTTTGTTTTTCAGATCAGTCCCAAAATGAAAAATGCACAACTATATATATATATATACGCAATATGAAATCTGAGAAAAATATATTAAGTCCTTTTGAGAATCTGGACCAAGAAATCAAGGTTATATTCAGTGCATGAAGCCAGCAACTAAATAGAATGCCCATGAATTATTTATAATCCAAGTTTAGTTGGTTTATCGTTCATAATTTTGGAGAAACAGAGCTAAACACAAAAACTTAATACCATTAATTAGGAAACTCAACAAGAGGCCCATGGGCCTTAACGGTCACCTGATATATTTATACAGAGAGTTGATTTTGTTTTTAACATGAACAGAAATATTATTAAAAGTGACAAAAAACAATAAAACCACCTTATTCAATATCTAGCATACAGATTTCAGACTAAAAAGGATTTGAAACTAGCACCTCTGATTCTAAACAAGGAAAATGAAGAAATTTTAGCACACTGACTCCATTGAGCCCCACCCTACAGCCCTTGGGGGAAGGGCTGGCTCAAAATTTTCAAAGTATCAAACTGTCAATTCAAGGTTATAATTCCAATCAAGTTATTAACATGTAATATTCAAAGTATCATTTGCCATTATAAACCATAA
>NW_018407915.1:32738-40886 GCF_002113885.1 Mizuhopecten yessoensis | reverse complement strand
ACCCTTTTTGGCCCCGCCCCTCAGGCCCCTGGGGGCTTAGGACTAAACCGGCAACTATTTTTGTTGACCTTTGTCCATGGAAGGTCCCTGCAAAATTTCATTGAAATTGGTTCAGGGGTTTTTGAGAAGAAGTCGAAAATGTAAATTGTTTACGGACGCACGACGGACGAAGGAAGACGGACGACGGACGACGACAGACAAAAGGCAATCGCAATAGGTCACTTGAGACTTTGTCTCAGGTGACCTAAAAACTTAATACCATTAATTAGGAAACTAACGGTGTATTACCCAGGATGTGTATACTGAGTAAGTTTCGTATGTCTAGGCCTTCAACTTGTACAGCTACAACACATAACACATAGCTAAACACAAAGATTTTACATTGACGTGGATCATACAAACTAGGACCCACACAATCACTGAACTGTCCAGGAAGTGATGATGGTGGAAGTTTTGTAGGTCTAGGACTTCAACTTTTTGAGCTACAACACATAACATACAGCTTAACACCAAATCTTAACATTGACCTTGACCATACCAACTAGGACCCACACAATCACTGATGCTTTAGATGTACTGCCCAGGGTCAGTATCCATGGTATATGTTTTGTACGTCTAGGACTTAACCTTTTTGAGCTCCAACACATAACATACAGCTTAACATTGATGTGGAAACTGACAAAGTGGCTGCAGCTGATGCTTAAGATGTACTGCCCAGGATGTATCTATGGTGTAAGTAAGTGTAGGACCTGCCCAGGATGAATCTATGATGTAAGTAAGTAGGTGTAGGACCTGCCCAGGATGTATCTATGGTGTAAGTACGTAAGTGTAGGACCTGCCCAGGATGTATCTATGATGAATCTATGATGTAAGTAAGTAGGTGTAGGACCTGCCCAGGATGTACCTATGGTGTAAGTAAGTAGGTATAGGACCTGCCCAGGATGTATCTCTGGTGTAAGTAAGTAGGTGTAGGACCTGCCCAGGATGTATCTATGGTGTAAGTACGTAAGTGTAGGACCTGCCCAGGATGTATCTATGATGAATCTATGATGTAAGTAAGTAGGTGTAGGACCTGCCCCGGATGTATCTATGGTGTAAGTAAGTAGGTGTAGGACCTGCCCAGGATGTACCTATGGTGTAAGTAAGTAGGTATAGGACCTGCCCAGGATGTACCGATGGTATAAGTAAGTAGGTATAGGACCTGCCCAGGATGTATCTCTGGTGTAAGTAAGTAGGTATAGGTCCTGCCCAGGATGTATCTATGGTGTAAGTAAGTCGGTATAGGACCTGCCCAGGATGTATCTATGGTGTAAGTACGTAAGTGTAGGACCTGCCCAGGATGTATCTATGGCGTAAGTAAGTAGGTGTAGGACCTGCCCAGGATGTATCTATGATGAATCTATGATGTAAGTAAGTAGGTGTAGGACCTGCCCCGGATGTATCTATGGTGTAAGTAAGTAGGTGTAGGGCCTGCCCAGGATGTATCTATGGTGTAAGTAAGTAAGTGTAGGACCTGCCCAGGATGTATCTCTGGTGTAAGTAAGTAGGTATAGGTCCTGCCCAGGATGTATCTATGGTGTAAGTAAGTCGGTATAGGACCTGCCCAGGATGTATCTATGGTATCAGTAAGTAGGTATAGGACCTGCCCAGGATGTATCTATGGTGTAAGTAAGTAGGTGTAGGACCTGCCCAGGATGTATCTATCGGTACATGTAGGTGTAGGACCTTAAAAGTTTGAGATACAACATATAACATTCAGCTAAATTAAAACTGAACATTAATGAGGATGCTTTAACAGCCACTGGACCAGGGAATGTAGGACACAACCACTATCTGATAAAGGATGCAGTTTAACAGCTAACATGAAACCATTTGCCTGATTTGTAACAGAGAACAGTTCACTGGGCAACTAAGGGACAGGTGAAGAACTGAGGCACAATCACCTATACTTGGTGTAATTGGAATAGGTTAGGAGCTGAGGAATAAATAGATGTGAATGCTGCATAACAGCACACTGGAGAACCATTATCATAAATACAGCCAAACCAGTATCCACAGCCTCTGCACAGGGTTCAGCAGGAGACAGCAGGAGACGCCTAATTATTGCCCTTTTCCAGGCTTTGGTTACAAATTTCAGTTATTCTGTGATTCAGAAGAATTTAAAAATCAATGAGAATAGCAATGATGTGGAGAAGGGTATGATTTATATCTCCCTCTACTCGACACTAGTCGATACACCTTCAAACACTTCTACTCACTTGTACGTTATTTACAACACCTACAATGCACCAGAGCCTGACCTTCAATCTCTGATACTTACAGTGTGGTAATCCTGCCATTGTTAATCAATTCCAGCTCTCCAAACATGAAAACCCCTTATACAATTCTCAAGTCTTACAACAGATGTTATTTAATGACTTTGCTCATTAATACCAACTGTAATTGTCTTCCCAATACATTTGGAATATCAACATTTTAGTTTTAATCATTTGATGAATTCCTCTAACTAGTTTCATTAAAAGTAAATCACAAACTGTGTGGAGGCTGACAGTGTTGAGAGGACAAAGGACAGAATATCTTAAACTGTTGAATGGACCAAACCAAGGATATCTCAAGTTGTGGACAAAAGATAGAATATCTAAAGCTGTTTAATGGACCAAAACAAGGATATCTAAAGTTGTAGACAAAAGACAGAATATCTAAAGCTCTTTAATGGACCAAACCAAGGATATCTCAAGCTGTGGACAAAGGACAGTATACCCTCAAACTGTTGAATGGACTAATCCAAGGATATATATCCTCAAGCTGTGGACAAAGGACAGAATACTATAAACTGTTTAATGGACCAAACCAAGGATATCTCAAGTTGTGGACAAAGGACAGTATACCCTCAAACTGTTGAATGGACCAATCCAAGGATATCTCAAGCTGTAAAGATGCTTACAAATTTAGTTGGTCTTAGTCTGTTTGGATGCTCCTCATTATGGCAGTGTTGATTACCAAATTTGACGTCTAGAGGAAAGTTGACCACAGCTCGGGGAAAGTTAGGAAACTAGTTTGAACGTTTTATGACCATGTTATTACACATCAAACACCTACATATCTTTGATAGTCTGTTCTTTAGATATAAGCGGTTTAAAACTTCAAGTAGGCTGTGTGATTTAATAGAAACTGATTAATTTCTCTGACACTGATAGTATCATGCCACTGTGATCATGTTTCATTGAATACCTCTGGGGAAATTTTGTAAATATTCTGTAGAAGATTTCAACTTGATTTCATCAATCAGTGACTGACAAAGCTGTAAGCATCTTTTTATAACAAATTTTACTTTCAATCGCCACATGTTCACATGCCACAGATTATATAATTTAATAAGATTTCAGTCCTCACAAATCTGGCTCACATTTCCTCTAGAGACAGCCATATAGCTACTGGTTGACAGTTTGTGTGCAAACTTCTGACAATTGTAAACTCACACTGGTATTTCAAAGAGATTAAAAATTTAAATGAAAAGATTTTTATTCTGACTTGTAAAGGTTGGTGTATACAATCTGTATGTCTCTGTTACAAGTAATTTAACCGTATTACACACATCAGCTCCAGTGAAATTCTCATTATATCCCATGTTACACTCACAGAAAGCCAAAAAGCATTTTCTATATGGCTAATACCTTCATTTTTAGGATATAAATTCTTGCTAAACATCTCTACACTGACAATACCGCGGACAACAGGGACAATGACAGATAATATTCAGTTGAATGCGTGTGTTACTTAGGTGTCTGTCTGCCAAACCAGACAAGAACAGATAACATTCGGTTGGATACATGCGTTATCCATGTCTCCCATTTGAATACACCAATTATGTAAGCTTATAGTCCTCCTGGTCTGATGTAACACCAGCCCAATCAAAAGACCATTACATGTCGTTTATAATATCACCCCTCCCAGAGTTACTAATCCTTGTACAATAGAGCGGGAGGAGCCAGGCAGGGTGACAATCACCTCACTATAGTGTCATTCTGGTCTGACATGGTCCCCAACCAGCCCTCTCACTATACTGTCATCCTGGTCTGACACAGTCCTCAACACCCCACCTCACTATAGTGTCATTCTGGTCTGACATGGTCCCAAACCAGCCCTCTCACTATTCTGTCATCCTGGTCTGACACAGTATCCAACCTCCTGCCTCACTATACTGTCATCCTGGACTGACACAGTCCTCAACCACCTACCTCACTATAGTGTCATCCTGGTCTGACAGGGTATCCAACAACCCACCTCACTATAGTGTCATTCTGGTCTGACACGGTCTCCAACCCCCTGCCTCACTATAGTGTCAACCTGGTCTGACACGGTATCCAACAACCCCCCTCACTATAGTGTCATCCTGGTCTGACACAGTCTTCAACCACCTATCTCACTATAGTGTCATCCTGGTCTGACAGGGTATCCAACAACCCACCTCACTATAGTGTCATCCTGGTCTGACACAGTCTTCAACCACCTATCTCACTATAGTGTCATTCTGGTCTGACATGGTCTTCAACCCCCCACCTCACTATAGTGTCATTCTGGTCTGACACGGTATCCCACCCCCGGCCTCACTATAGTGTCAACCTGGTCTGACACGGTATCCAACTCCCTGCCTCACTATAGTGTCAACCTGGTCTGACTCGGTATCCAACAACCCACCTCACTATAGTGTCATCCTGGTCTGACATGATATCCAACCCCCTGCCTCACTATACTGTCATCCTGGACTGACACAGTCCTCAACCACCTATCTCACTATAGTGTCATCCTGGTCTGACACAGTATCCAACCCCCTGCCTCACTATACTGTCATCCTGGTCTGACACAGTCCTCAACCACCTATCTCACTATAGTGTCATTCTGGTCTGACACGGTATCCAACCCCCTGCCTCACTATAGTGTCAACCTGGTCTGACACGGTATCCAACAACCCACCTCACTATAGTGTCATCCTGGTCTGACATGTTCTTCAACCACCCACCTCACTATAGTGTCATTCTGGTCTGACATGGTCTTCAACCACCCACCTCACTATAGTGATATTCTGGTCTGACATGGTCCCAAACCAGCCCTCTCACAATACTGTCATCCTGGTCTGACACAGTCCTCAACCACCTATCTCACTATAATGTCATCCTGGTCTGACACGGTATCCAACCCCCTGCCTCACTATAGTGTCATCCTGGTCTGACAGGGTATCCAACAACCCACCTCACTATAGTGTCATCCTGGTCTGACATGGTCTCCAACCACCCACCTCACTATAGTGTCATCCTGGTCTGACAAGGTCCCAAACCAGCCCTCTCACTATACTGTCATCCTGGTCTGACACAGTCCTCAACCCCCTATCTCACTATAGTGTCATCCTGGTCTGATACAGTATCCAACAACCCACCTTACTATAGTGTCATCCTGGTCTGACAAGTTCCCAAACCAGCCCTCTCACTATACTGTCATCCTGGTCTGACACAGTCCTCAACCCCCTATCTCACTATAGTGTCATCCTGGTCTGATACCCTCCCCAACCACCCACCTCACTATAGTTTCATCCTGGTCTGACAAGGTCCCAAACCAGCCCTCTCACTATACTGTCACCCTGGTCTGACACAGTCCTCAACCACCTATCTCACTATAATGTCATCCTGGTCTGACACGGTATCCAACAACCCACCTCACTAGAGTGTCATCCTGGTCTGACATGGTATCCAACCACCCACCTCACTATAGTTTCATCCTGGTCTGACAAGGTCCCAAACCAGCCCTCTCACTATACTGTCACCCTGGTCTGACACAGTCCTCAACCACCTATCTCACTATAGTGTCATCCTGGTCTGACAGGGTCTCCAACCACCCACCTCACTATAGTGTCATCCTGGTCTGACACGGTATCCAACTACCCACCTCACTATAGCGTCATCCTGGTCTGATACACTCCCCAACCACCCACCTCACTATAGTGTCATCCTGGTTTGATACAGTATCCAACAACCCACCTCACTATAGTGTCATCCTGGTCTGACATGGTCTTCAACCACCGATCTCACTATAGTGTCATCCTGGTCTGACATGGTCCCCAACCACCCACCTCACTATAGTGTCATCCTGGTCTGATACAGTCCCCCCCCCCTTTCACTATAGTGTCATCCTGGTCTGACACGGTATCCAACTACCCACCTCACTATAGCGTCATCCTGGTCTGATACACTCCCCAACCACCCACCTCACTATAGTGTCATCCTNGCGGAACTACTGTTTATGAGAATTCCCTTGTCAAGGTGAACTGAGAAGTTCCCGGTATTTGCAAAAAATATCGAAGTTTATAAAATCTTCGTATCGATCCCTACCAAATACGGAAGGTATGTGATAAAAGCAAGACCACACACTTGTGTTTTTCTAACGAATCAGAAAGCACTCATTTATTGGGCGGACGTATAATTTACTCGTGCGCTCCGCGCACTCGTGAATATATTTGTACGCACAATAAACTTGTGCTTTCTGATTCGTTAGAAAAACACAAGTGTGTGGTCTTGCATACATATTTTACTATTTAAGAATCAAATAACTGCATTTACATTAAGATGAATGTTTTTGAACATTATTACTTGGTACAAACAATTAGTAGTACTAATTCTTGATACAAATACACTGATAGGTAACACATTTACAGCAACTATACTTAAAGCAAAAACACAGCAAACATGCTTATAGCAAGCAATCTTATAGCAAACACACTTACAGCAAACAAACTTACAGCAAATATGCCTATAGCAAGCAAACTTACAGCAATCAAACTTACAGCAAGCACACTTATAGCAAACTTATAGCAAGCAAACTTACAGCAAACACAGTTATAGCAAACAAACTTACAGCAAACACACTTATAGCACAAACACATACAGCAAACACATTTATAGCAAGCAAACTTACAGCAAACACACTTACAGCAAACAAACTTACAGCAAACACACTAAAAGCAAACACACTTACAGCAAACACATTTATAGCAAGCAAACTTACAGCAAACACACTAATAGCAAACACACTAATAGCAAACACACAGCAAACAAATTTACAGCAAACACACTTACAGCAAACAAACTTATAGCAAACAAACTTACAGCAAATATGCCTGTAACAAACAACTTATAGCAAGCAAACTTACAGCAAACACAGTTATAGCAAACAAACTTACAGCAAACACACTTATAGCACAAACACATACAGCAAACACATTTATAGCAAGCAAACTTACAGCAAACACACTTACAGCAAACAAACTTACAGCAAACACACTAAAAGCAAACACACTTACAGCAAACACATTTATAGCAAGCAAACTTACAGCAAACACACTAATAGCAAACACACTAATAGCAAACACACAGCAAACAAATTTACAGCAAACACACTTACAGCAAACAAACTTATAGCAAACAAACTTACAGCAAATATGCCTGTAACAAACAAACTTATAGCAAACACACTTACAGCAAACATACTTGTGGCAATTTCCTATCATAATGAAGTCTGATATGCAAAATTTAACAACAAGATCGCCGCAAGCAGAACAATTTATACGCCAACAATGAATGAAATTTGGTAAGGGAAATGGATGTCTGTGAAAAGTAGAAACATTCGCACGTGTAGTTTTATGAGTCATTGAATGATTACCAAGCGTTATGGAATTATGTGTTGGTGCATGCCATCGACACATAACACTACAAGAAAGTGTTATGCCAAGGGAAAAATCTAAGATGCTCTCATAAAAACCCATGCAGGATCCAGATTTTAAGATATGAGGATCTTCATATAGTACCCATGACACAAACAAAGTTCACAACATTCAGTTGAAAACTGTCAGACCACAGGAAAGTGTTACGCCAAAAGGGCCATAACTCTTGTAAAATTTGATGCTGGATCCAAATTTTATAATAACCCTGACTCGTACAGAATATTCTTTCGTAAATTGTGGAACCTGTTGGTGTCTGTTTATAACTGGATGAAATAGTCCTAATACCTGGTAGTGAGAGCATGTCTGGTGCCTCACATGTAAATAGTCCCAATACCTGGTAGTGAGAGCATGTCTGGTGCCTCACATGTAAATAGTCC
>NW_018407915.1:27173-28427 GCF_002113885.1 Mizuhopecten yessoensis | reverse complement strand
TGACATACATACTGTCTCCCTGACACAACACACTGTCTCTCTGACATACATACTGTCTCCCTGACACAACACACTGTCTCTCTGACATACATACTGTCTCCCTGACACAACACACTGTCTCTCTGACATACATACTGTCTCCCTGACACAACACACTGTCTCTCTGACATACATACTGTCTCCCTGACACAACACACTGTCTCTCTGACATACATACTGTCTCCCTGACACAACACACTGTCTCTCTGACATACATACTGTCTCCCTGACACAACACACTGTCTCTCTGACATACATACTGTCTCCCTGACACAACACACTGTCTTTCTGACATACATACTGTCTCCCTGACACAACACACTGTCTCTCTGACATACATACTGTCTCCCTGACACAACACACTGTCTCTCTGACATACATACTGTCTCCCTGACACAACACACTGTCTCCCTGACATACATATTGCTACATGTTTGGTTGACACAAATCTATTGAATATCTTGTATTTGCAGGATATTGACAAATGCTTTCAATTAAATATTTCATTGAGTAGGGAAATACTCGAATATTAATGATTGTAAAGTAAAAGTGAAAACTAGAAGAACTATTCCTCCTAGAGTATGCATCAGAAACAATGAATTTCTATTTCAATAGCGCGACTCAACATAAATGTATAATGTCATAAAAATAAAATCAGGATTCCTGATGTTTATATCAAGTTGTCTTTATTGTTCTCAGTAGGTTCCTATGGGAAAAGTGACTTTTACAGATCTTCCATAAACCATTGAAAGGTGAACATGCAATAATAACTGCTATGTCATACCAACAGAAAGCCAACAAAGAATCATGATACCAGGTACTGAATTACCTGTCCCACTGGTGCACATCTCCAACGGCAACGTAAAGTGTCTAAATGTCCCATTATCTGTTTACGTATCAGAGAAGATATGGTGCGATCTGATAGAGGTATGATGAACAGTTTATAGGAAAGTTACGATTTCTGATTCACTGATGGTTTCCATAGTAAAGGCTACCTGAATAGAATATTTTAGGTAAAATGACACTCATTTTCGACAATTTGATGAGTTTTTTTAGTAATCTTCACATCATTATACAGCTTATCAGATCTAATGGAAACATGCTTCACATTTAACGTTTGGTGAGAGACAACATTTTCGAATAAAAATTGACAGAAAATGAAATATTACATTTTTCATATAATGCAATTCATGAATACAAAATTTTAATTGAAGC
>NW_018407915.1:23984-24213 GCF_002113885.1 Mizuhopecten yessoensis | reverse complement strand
AGTTCTGATGTACACATGAGATGGTACAACTTGTTTACCACTGATGGAGGTGTTAGGTACACACTAGTATGTAGAGAACAGTTCTGATATACATGTGAGATGGTACAACTTGTTCACCACTGATGGAGGGAGTTAGGTACACACTAGTATGTAGAGAACAGTTCTGATGTACATGTGAGATGGTACAACTTGTTCACCACAGATTGGGGGAGTTAGGTACACACTAGTG
>NW_018407915.1:5609-20908 GCF_002113885.1 Mizuhopecten yessoensis | reverse complement strand
GATGGTACAACTTGTTCACCACTGATGGAGGGAGTTAGGTACACAGCAGTAGTTTCAATGTAGGACTGTCACTTTCTATTTTTCTTTGAGGCCTTCATTGCATTGGGCTCATGTAGACTTATCAATATCTCATAAAATAAATTACAAATATTACAAAATGTTTGATAAAACATTTTACTTCAATTTCGGACATGTTAGCACAGTTGGTACAATGTTGTATCTGGACTGGAAACACAGGTGTGACACCAGCCATATTACATAGTCCTCGTTGTACATTATACAATATTGACAATGAAGTCAGATGACTGCCTGTAGCTGTCCATTATTATGACTACACAGTGATCTTTTCTGGAAGTTATTATATTAAATACATCTACCCAACTTTCACTTGTGCTGGTTTAAGTGCTAGTTTAAGTATGGTTTTGGTTGCTTTACCCGTTGTTTCAGTCATTTATCTTGATCTTTACCATGATGCATGTAAGATGTCCCTTTTAGATAACTTTCCCATTTGTTCTCTGTTGCATGTGTTGTATTTGCCATCATGTCCTTACTTTGAAAATCTTCCAAAATCATGTTGGAAGCAATAACGTCACCTCCTAAAAAGTACATGTCCTTAAACTGACCAAGCTTGACTGACCAATAAATACCCAAGGTTCAATAAATTGCTATTTCCATGTGAAAATCATGTGCATTTCCAATTATAGCCACTATATTGTACTTGTGTCCAATAAGTTTACTGTAGCTCATGCTACCTACATACAAATGCCGCGTCATTGTCCACTTCGTTAACAGGAAAGTTATTCATTCCTATTACAAAAAAGAGTCCATTAATAATACCTGGTACAAAGGAACGCAAAGTTAAAAAGTCTTTCACATAGAGACTGTTGATAACAGTGTGATGTGGCAGGGAAACATTGTGAGGAGTCGGGGAAACAGTGTGTTGTGTTGGGGAGACAGTACTGGGTATATATGTTGTGTTAGGGAGACAGTACGGGGTATATATGTTGTGTTTGGGAGACAGTATGTGGTATGTATGTTGTGTTGGGGAGACAGTATGGGGTATATGTCGTGTTGGGGAGACATCACGGGGTATATGTTGTGTTGGGGACAGAGTATGTTGTGTTCGGAAGACAGTACGGGTATATGTTGTGTTGGGGACAGAGTATGTTGTGTTGGAGAGACAGTACGGGGTATATGTTGTGTTGGGAACAGAGTATGTTGTGTTTGGGAGACAGTACAGGGTATATGTTGTGTTGGGGACAGAGTATGTTGTGTTGGAGAGACAGTAAGGGGTATATGTTGTGTTGGGGACAGAGTATCTTGTGTTCGAGAGACAGTACGGGGTATATGTTGTGTTGGGGACAGAGTATGTTGTGTTCGGGAGACTGTGCTATGTTACGGGCAATGCTATATGTAGTCTACTTGTTCAATGGCCATTTCACACAAAACAGGTTTAACATGTGCATAAATTTTATTTAGTTTCTGCGATACAAGAGTAAATTTTACTTAGTTTCTGGTATCCGATAATATCTGATTTTATTGTATACTTTTACAGCCAAAAATAAATCTGCACTCTGAGAAATCCTTTAAGCAGCCATACATATTGCGAATTGGAGGCAAAGCTTCTCAGCTGGGGCAAACCTCCCCTAAGTAGTGCTGAATTATTCACAGACCCCTGTGTTTATCATTACATCAATTGCCTGATATTGATCGACCCATGTATTTATTATGATTAAAGTTAGAAAGAAACAGCACCCAAATAACGATGTATGGAACTTAAAATACTAAACAGGGGACAAAATGATCGAGTGAGGAGAATTATAGCCGAAAGTAATGAGATGTTAAGGACTGTGACATTTTGTTAGGATATTAAATATTCACACAATAGAGTTAATGGTGTGTGTGAAGTAAAACTCTACGACCAATGATTCAGTAGTAAAATGTCCGATACAATGAGATTAAATCATAGTCCAAAAAAACAATAACAATCTGTACCAGCATCAAGACATATTATAGAAATAAACTACCAGCATCAAGACATATTATAGAATAAACTACTGGCACTGTTATACATTTTTAATAACAATTAATGGACCAAAACAATGGATGAAAAATATCTCAAACTTTTGCATTTATGCCTTTAGTATTTTGAGTTTCTTAGGTAACATGTACAACAATACAAATGACAAAAGGAAAATCATATAAGTAATCACTTTCAACACAATCATTGCAACTATATTGCATAATCAACTTAAACTTACGTGTACTTTTATTAAACAATTCAAAAACATCTTGCAGTTCATTAAACATTCGAAAAAAAACCACACAAATTGCAGTAAGTGCACTTATCAGTGTTTCGCTGGGGCTGGATAGAGGCCACGCTCCCAATGGAAATTTGTAGAAACAGGGAAAATTTCAAAAATAAGGTAAATGTTAAAATATTAATTTCTTATCTGTCCTCTGTTCAGTGTGTGGTTAAAACCCTGGCTCACAGAAAGACTGATGAACTGGTAAACCAAAATAGTCGTGTACTGTACATTATTCCAGTACTAACAATAAGCTGTACTCTATACTACATGTAGTACCTAAATGACACCTTGCCATATTCTCTAGAATGGGTGGGTGGAGCAGTGGTTTGCATACCCTCTCTAACCAAGATATCTGGAGTTTGATTCCGCTCAGACAAGAAAAGGAACAGAGTCACCTGCCTGACCACACACGTTTTCTCCATGTATTTGGTTTTCTCCTATATATAAGAACCCCCCACCCCACCCTCACACACACACACAAACACACACACACACAAACAAAGTTTCACATTTTGGCCAACAAGAGTGATTCATGTACATTAATTAACTTTCATAATTGGTGTAAAATAGATAATTTATAATTTTTCTTATATTTTTAAAAGTGCTGTACTACGAAATTCTATAACATATATATTCAGGTTTAAACTTCTGCCATAACCTCTAACAGATCTACGAATCCTTAAAAGTTCTGATAAATCACCTTGTTGTTTTTATGCAATAAGATTTTGTAATCATATCGAGCATTGTAAGTATATAATCCTGTGCGATGACTAGGATTTGGAGGGTGGTTCTAGTGTAAGGTCCTCTGAATAATACCATCAGGAAATGACATGGACCTGAGACAAAAACCAAGCCAATCAATACATTCCTGATCTAACACAGGGAAATGTTTTAAATCCCAAACTACACGGTAAGCCTTATGTGGGTGCAGGGATTACTCCAAAGATACATCAATTTAAAATATTGACACTGAAGTATGCCCTTATAAACTATTAAATGGCATTGAAGTATTTTCACAGATAAGGAGGATAAAGAGAAACTATTATAAAACAATTGATGTATACAGGCTTGGCCGCATCTGCTTATATAGTGTCTGGTCAAAACACTTCCATGTCAAAATTGTTATCATGGCTAAAAAGGAAAAGCAACATGATATTATACAGTATAGGATTGCAATTGACTGCTGCTTGGTCAGTGTGGATCTGTACAGACAGACTGGTCAAAGGTGACCTGTCCAGACAACTTGGTCAGAGTGGATCTGTACAGACAGATTGATCAAAGGTGACCTGTCCAGACAACTTGGTCAGAGTGGATCTGTACAGACAGATTGATCAAAGGTGACCTGTCCAGACAACTTGGTCAGGGTGGATCTGTACAGACAGACTGGTCAAAGGTGACCTGTCCAGACAACTTGGTCAGAGTGGATCTGTACAGACAGATTGATCAAAGGTGACCTGTCCAGACAACTTGGTCAGAGTGGATCTGTACAGACAGATTGATCAAAGGTGACCTGTCCAGACAACTTGGTCAGAGTGGATCTGTACAGACAGATTGATCAAAGGTGACCTGTCCAGACAACTTGGTCAGAGTGGATCTGTACAGACAGATTGATCAAAGGTGACCTGTCCAGACAACTTGGTCAGGGTGGATCTGTACAGACAGATTGATCAAAGGTGACCTGTCCAGACAACTTGGTCAGGGTGGATCTGTACAGACAGACTGGTCAAAGGTGACCTGTCCAGACAACTTGGTCAGAGTGGATCTGTACAGACAGATTGATCAAAGGTGACCTGTCCAGACAACTTGGTCAGAGTGGATCTGTACAGACAGATTGATCAAAGGTGACCTGTCCAGACAACTTGGTCAGGGTGGATCTGTACAGACAGATTGATCAAAGGTGACCTGTCCAGACAACTTGGTCAGGGTGGATCTGTACAGACAGACTGGTCAAAGGTGACCTGTCCAGACAACTTGGTCAGGGTGGATCTGTACAGACAGACTGGTCAAAGGTGACCTGTCCAGACAACTTGGTCAGGGTGGATCTGTACAGACAGACTGGTCAAAGGTGACCTGTCCAGACAACTTGGTCAGGGTGGATCTGTACAGACAGACTGGTCAAAGGTGACCTGTCCAGACAACTTGGTCAGGGTGGATCTGTACAGACAGACTGGTCAAAGGTGACCTGTCCAGACAACTTGGTCAGAGTGGATCTGTACAGACAGACTGGTCAAAGGTGACCTGTCCAGACAACTTGGTCAGAGTGGATCTGTACAGACAGACTGGTCAAAGGTGACCTGTCCAGACAACTTGGTCAGAGTGGATCTGTACAGACAGACTGGTCAAAGGTGACCTGTCCAGACAACTTGGTCAGAGTGGATCTGTACAGACAGACTGGTCAAAGGTGACCTGTCCAGACAACTTGGTCAGAGTGGATCTGTACAGACAGACTGGTCAAAGGTGACCTGTCCAGACAACTTGGTCAGAGTGGATCTGTACAGACAGACTGGTCAAAGGTGACCTGTCCAGACAACTTGGTCAGAGTGGATCTGTACAGACAGACTGGTCAAAGGTGACCTGTCCAGACAACTTGGTCAGAGTGGATCTGTACAGACAGACTGGTCAAAGGTGACCTGTCCAGACAACTTGGTCAGAGTGGATCTGTACAGACAGACTGGTCAAAGGTGACCTGTCCAGACAACTTGGTCAGAGTGGATCTGTACAGACAGACTGGTCAAAGGTGACCTGTCCAGACAACTTGGTCAGAGTGGATCTGTACAGACAGACTGGTCAAAGGTGACCTGTCCAGACAACTTGGTCAGGGTGGATCTGTACAGACAGATTGATCAAAGGTGACCTGTCCAGACAACTTGGTCAGGGTGGATCTGTTCATACAGACTGGTCAAAGGTGACCTGTCCAGACAACTTGGTCAGGGTGGATCTGTACAGACAGATTGATCAAAGGGGACCTGTCCAGACAACTTGGTCAGAGTGGATCTGTACAGACAGACTGGTCAAAGGTGACCTGTCCAGATAACTTGGTCAGGGTGGATCTGTACAGACAAACTGGTCAAAGGTGACCTGTCCAGACAACTTGGTCAGGGTGGATCTGTTCATACAGACTGGTCAAAGGTGACCTGTCCGGACAACTTGGTCAGAGTGGATCTGTACAGACAGATTGATCAAAGGTGACCTGTCCGGACAACTTGGTCAGTGTGGATCTGTACAGACAAACTGGTCAAAGGTGACCTGTCCGGACAACTTGGTCAGGGTGGATCTGTACAGACAGACTGGTCAAAGGTGACCTGTCCAGACAACTTGGTCAGTGTGGATCTGTACATTCAGACTGGTCAGGGTGGATTTGTTCATACAGACTGGTCAAAGGTGACCTGTACATGTACAACTTGGTCAAGGTGGGTGATGGGAAGTTTAGACAGAGTATATCTTGGTTATGGGTGGGGTTGTGTACAGGGTTGGGGAAGTCATCCGTTCATACAACTTGGTCTCAGAATTGGGTTATATGTACAACAGTGTTGACTGCAGCTATGTTTTTGTATCACTTTCAGCAAAAATGTATTAAAAAACCTTCCATGTAATTTGTTGTAAGATTTTTAACTTATTCGACTATTGTGACTTTCAAAGTTGGTCTACAAAATTTATTCTAATTCCATAAGTCATAGGACTTCACACCATTAAGCTAAAGGTCAACATGATGACCCTAGACCCCCTGGCTATTCAGAAGAGGCTGTTTAACGAATTTTATAGCACATCTGTCTATGGGAACTTGAGAGTGAATCAAGGTCCTTCATTTTAACAACTTAACAGGCCTTTATCTTGACATGCTACAGGTTAAAGTATTATAATATCATAGATCTGTTGATTATTCAGAAGTCATTAAAAGTAAAACAAAATGCTGGGTGAATGCCACACCATGGCAATAATCAGGTTGCTCACCTCAATATACCTGCAGAATCAGGTGTTTTACTGGACAAGCTAATGAGTATACGTTTACTAAAAAAAACAGCTAAAATTATCTATGAAAACTACTAGTGAGCACCTATGAGCTTCTAGATTTCACAATGTTTTCAGAACTCCTAGAAGCCTGCGACACAATAGGTACCGATACACATCACCCAAACCTACTAATCAACAATTTGTTAACATTTTATAAAAAACAATTCATCATATAAGTGTTGTATAAGCGTAGCTGAATCAAGTAATTTCGGTACATATATAACAACTATTGTACATACGCTTACAGCGTAGCCGAATCAACATTAATTTTTGTGGACAACTCGTACACATTTTACACCTTTGTGTGCATACACTTCACTGGTCATTTGTCTGATGAAGGTGACAGTGTTTATTTCTTACTAGTCATCGAAACGTCACATAGAAAATTTTATTGGTTGTATAAAAAAAACTTTTCATAATACTTATCAACAAATCATTGGTTATGTACCTCAATGTACTACTGTGTGATTACCATTAGCAGCACCAAACATCACAACTGTACCATCTCTCAAGTCTCTTATAGCAGAAACCAGGCTTATTTTTGTGAAATACAACTGTTTATTTTTTGGGAAATTGTGTCCGTTTACACATTAAGATCTTCACCTCCTAAAATTCAGTATTTTCAATACTAGACTTCTTTTACTGTATTTAATATTCAATAATTTTAGTGATTTTGTTTAGATAACAATAGTTTTAAGTGCAAAGAGTTTGAAAATTCTCAAAAGCAATCAGAAAATGTTTAGATTTTGGGTATTATTTAAAGCAAGTTGGTACATTTTCCAGCTCAGAGGGGAATAAAGAGATGAGGATTTTTTCTCCAGGGGATATTATAAACAGGTTAGTATTTGGCCTCAATTAGTCTCTTTGTTTATTTACCTTTCCATTTCTTAAATCTTTTTTATATATATTAATAGTGCACTTACAATCATGTGAACTACACTATAAGGGAGGCAACTCCCAATTTGATTACTGAACACATACTTCACTACAAACCAAAAACAATACAACATAATAATTTAATGCTTAAAAATCTGAAACAGAAAATAATAAGTAGAATACACCTACCTCCAGTCACTTTGGTAACCGCTTCTTGGAACACATCATAACATTTCTGAATTTCTTTGTCTGCAACAAATGTTATTCAGATTTGTATTAAAATAGAAATAAAAATGCCTTTCTAAAAATGGCTATAAATTTCTTGGGCCATGATAGACATATCTTTTATCATGTGTTACTGCCACTCTAAAACACAAGAGGTCCAGAGGGCCTGCTGTGCTCACTTGGACCATCTTCATGTGTAGGCTATGCATACTTGTTTGATAAGCGTCATCACAGAGCAATATCTGTGATCGGTGAGTTATATTTCGGTCAAGCTTATTCCTTTAAGGCCAAAACAAATTGATAACTTGGTTTTCAGGCCCGCGTGCATTTCATTTTAGGGCACTGCATTGCCTATTTTATCGTGAATGTAATAAAAAAAAAATGGTGAATGCGCCAGCCACCGTCTTTAAAAAAAATTTGGAAAATTGGTCCGCATGACGTTTTTTACTCGTTAGTCACCCAAGTCCTGAAAACGTTTGAATAAAGATAAGGTTTGATATACAGGCGAGCGTTAAAATGATTATTACTTATTAGTCTTGTGTACAAATGGCGNCGCTCATTTCGGTACAAATAAGGAATGGGGGGGTGGGTCATGATTCTTGTCTGGAACATCGTGGGAGAATTTCGGAGGCTTGCTCTATGACGGGTCTCTACACAACTATAAAAAGACAAGGTAATGCCCACAATGAATGTTTTACAAACTACAAAATAAAAAAAAAATCGCCCTCATCTCGTTTTTGCCATGTAAAATAAAAAAAAAAATACAGCCCTGCCGCATCTCTTTTGAAAACAAATTGCCTGAGAACCAAGTAATTAATTTTATTTGGCCTAAGCCAACATAATAGTTGTTACTCTAGAGAAAAACACCACAAATACAACTTAAAACTTCTAGTTTAAGAAGCCCTACACAAGTTTTTAATGTATTTGACCCTGGTGACCTTGAAGTAGGTAAAGGTAATAGATATAAGCCTTATATCTAATATTTAAGCTGAGGTAGCACTTTCAGTTGACTTTTTACTTCAAAACAATATTCATCAGGAAAAGACACACTGCTGGTCTAAATATCATACGAAAGCATCATGGCGATAGAGCTTATAGTGAGGGCTGTTCAATTTCATGTTTATATATGTACTAGCTGGCGCAGGCAGATTTTGAAAATTTTACAAGCCCAACTTATAATTTCGTTGTAAATATTGAGAAACTTTCACTAGTTCTAACATGAAATCCACTAGCCCCGGTCACCTAGTTGGTGGAATTGTACACCTCTTTATGGTCCATAAGATAATGTGCTTCAATTTTTTTTATTTTTGACCTCTTGTGACCTTGAAAGTAGGTCAAGATCATTTTCACAAGGAAACTTAATAGCATTCTGTCCCAAGGCCCTACTGGTATAATAGCATGTACAGGGGCCTAGTGAAACTTAAGAAGATTTATGATGATTTTTACCCAATCTAGTACATGACAAGATTTGACTATAGCAAGCCCTTTTAAATTTTAATAGATTATATAGGGTGCTATATACATGTTGTATATCTGTGTATTATTATTATCAATATCAGATGATTATTTGCATTGCTTGGCTACAACCAGTATGTACATAGTATCATGTCTCTAGATCTTATGTCTCATGATATGATATGTTTGAAGCTTTTGACATATTTGACCCCCATGACCTTGAAACTAGGTCAAGGTCATTCAAATGAGACCGCTTTACACCTCAGGTACCTATCAGCCAAATGTCATGACTATTGACCTTATTGGGTTTGAGAAAAAGATCTTTAAAATAATTTACCTATTTTAGGTCATATTGACTTTTGACCCCTACCAGCACAAAAAGCTTAACCTAATATATCAAATTATTACACTATTCTGTCTGAGAAATTGAGATGACAAATTTGAAATACCCAAATCAAATATGACCATTTTATGGCCATCTTGCTTTTGTGATTAGTCCTAATAGTGAACATGCTCTACTAAATTTCAGAAAGAACCTTCCAATTGTTCATGGGAATGGCATCAATAACATTCAACTGTCAAAATCAAAGATGGCCACATGGCAGTCATGTAGGAAACCGTGCCCAAACTGAACCACCACAACTGAGGCACCTACTTGTAATGTCTGAGTAAAATATCCTTCTAGTCCTTTTACAAATATCTATAAGAAACTTTAAATATCAAATTCATAGTCGGGCCCTTTATAAATATCACCTTTCTCATCCTCAACAATGAGGGCCAATTAACGCTGACAACAAACATTAATACACAATACACGGTATATAATCATTACATGTGAAATTAAGGCAAAGCTTTCCTGTTACACAGAAATTATAACAAACTTTAACTGTCAAAATCAAGATGGATATTTGGCAGCCATTTCTTTCTTTCCATACTCTCAAAATTAAACATGAAGGACTAAAAACATATTACACTTTAGATGTAAATGGAAATCTATTGACACACCATTTTATAATAACTTTTCACTGTGAATGTCTTAATTCCTGATAACACACAATAAACATATGCTGAAATAGTACAAAATTTGTTTCTAATCAAGACATCTCTAACCTTTTAGGTCCATGTCATCGAGTGCAGAGGCTGTGTGGATATGCCGTCTTGCAATGGCATCATACGTCTCTGGTCTGTCTGGGAACGTCTTCAGTATACTGTAACAATAGAGAATTGTTACAACGTCTTCAATATACTGTAACAATAGAAAATTGTTACAACGTCTTCAATACACTGTAACAATAGAGAATTGTTACCACGTCTTCAATATACTGTAACAATAGAGAATTGTTACAACGTCTTCAGTATACTGTAACAATAGAGAAGTGTTACAACATCTTCAGCTGCCATGAGGACGAAGTGGAATTGTGTGTTATGGACCATTAAAGAGAGCCTGTAGAATAAAGATAGTTAACTCTGGGTGTGGCTCTTGTTCTGAATTGTACTAAATGTCCCCATTTATAACAAATTACCGACTAGATGATACCAATGTCTGGCTATTGCCCATGTCCTGACTGTCCCCAGTTATAACAAATTACCGACTAGATGATACCAATGTCTGGCTATTGCCCATGCCCTGAACTGTCCCCAGTTATAACAAATTACCGACTAGACAATACTAATGTCTGGCTATTGCCCATGTCCTGACTGTCCCCATGTATAACAAATTACCGACTAGACAATACTAATGTCTGGCTATTGCCCATGTCCTGGCTGTCCCCAGTTATAACAAATTACCGACTAGATGATAACAATGTCTGGCTATTGCCCATGTCTTGAACTGTCCCCAGTTATAACAAATTACCGACTAGAAAAAACTAATGTCTGGCTATTGCCCATGTCCTAACTGTCCCCAGTTATAACAAATTACCGACTAGATGATACCAATGTCTGGCTATTGCCCATGTCCTAACTGTCCCCAGTTATAACAAATTACCGACTAGATGATACCAATGTCTGGCTATTGCCCATGTCCTGTACTGTCCCCAGTTATAACAAATTACCGACTAGACGATACCAATGTCTGGCTATTGCCCATGTCCTAACTGTCCCCAGTTATAACAAATTACCGACTTGACGATACTAATGTCCGGCTATTGCCCATGTCTTGAACTGTCCCCAGTTATTACAAATTACCGACTAGACAATACCAATGTCTGGCTATTGCCCATGTCCTGACTGTCCCCAGTTATAACAAATTACCGACTTGACGATACTAATGTCTGGCTATTGCCCATGTCTTGAACTGTCCCCAGTTATAACAAATTACCGACTAGACAATACTAATGTCTGGCTATTGTCCATGTCCTGACTGTCTCCAGTTATAACAAATTACCGCCTAGACAATACTAATGTCTGGCTATTGCCCATGTCCTGGCTGTCCCCAGTTATAACAAATTACCGACTAGATGATACCAATGTCTGGCTATTGCCCATGTCCTGACTGTCCCCCGTTATAACAAATTACCGACTAGACAATACTAATGTCTGGCTATTGCCTATGTCCTGACTGTCCCCAGTTATAACAAATTACCGAATAGACAATACTAATGTCTGGCTATTGCCCATGTCCTGGCTGTCCCCAGTTATAACAAATTACCGACTAGATGATACCAATGTATGGCTATTGCCCATGTCTTAAACTGTCCCCAGTTATACAAATTACTGACTAGACAATACCAATGTCTGGCTATTGCCCATGTCCTGTACTGTCCCCAGTTATAACAAATTACCGACTAGATGATACCAATGTCTGGCTATTGCCCATGTCTTAAACTGTCCCCAGTTATAACAAATTACTGACTAGACAATACCAATGTCTGGCTATTGCCCATGTCTTGAACTGTCCCCAGTTATAACAAATTACTGACTAGACAATACTAATGTCTGGCTATTGCCCATGTCCTGACTTTCCCCAGTTATAACCAATTTTAGGCTACAAGATACTTAACCCTGGGTGGGGTCAATTGTACTAGGTTTCCAGTTAAAAGCAATTTTAGTCTACAAGGTAATCAAAAGCTAAACTTGATTTATTTTACAACATTAATAGAACAACCAAGTTCTTTCAACTTATATTAATCGCTCGTGTTGGCCTAACTTAAGGCTTCAAGATAATTAATACAGTGTCCATTAAGCCCACTCACAATACCAGGGGTTCCAGTTATTATGTTGAAAAAAGTCTACTACTTTCCTGGTCATATGCAGCAAAAATCAAATGAATTTGGAAGTTGTGGCATTTTATTATCAATTGAAATAAACTAATGTCAATTTACAGTGTTTCTGTGTGTTCTGTCTAGGTAAGTACACATATTGGCATAGTGTTGTCGCATGTCGAAGGGTGTAAATAGTGATCCAGGGGAGGTAAGTCTTACATGGCTTATTTGAAGTTGTACATGTGACGTAATTAATTTGTAAACTGATTTCCTTAAAAGAAAATCAGAAATGAATTATTTTACCATATAATATTTTACCATATAATAGATTAATAATGTGCAGTAATCCGCACATCGTCTACACATGGTATGCACATCTGGGCGATTTAGCAATCGTTCGCCCCGTTTTGCGCTTCTCTCCGAGGAACTGTGCAATTTGGTATAATTTGTTGATCAACATAATGGAACGAAAAAAATATGGAAGGCTCATATGCAATAATGTACACTGTATATTACTATAATTTCTCATCACAATTATTAAGATTTTGTACAATTTTACAATGCGTGTAACACAGTATACAGTGACCGTTAGACTGTCAAGAATGGTTTTGGCTCACAGTTAGGTGAACAGAACAGATAAATAACAATTTGATGAGTGACCAGAGTTTTTCATGGCCTGTGCCTGACACATAGAGCTGCTATGTGATACCGTATGACCGTTATGAAAACACAACGGGACGTTTAGTATTTGTTATTTGCATTCGGTTTGGTCTATAGCTCCCCTTCACCTGGTTTTCACACCTTGGCGAGCTAGTGCCTCGGGCGGGGGAAAACTACGGTCCAGGTACAAAGTGGCTATGTTTACCTGCGTTGCCGAGACTGTGTTGTAATTTCACATGTGTCGATTAAGGTTGTTTAAAAAACACCGAAAACATCATTTCTAAATTTAAGAAAGTATAGACAGAAAGATAAGCTGATAGATGTAGCTAGAATATAGAAACATACTAAAAAATCAAGTTATTATGTTAAACAAGAAACCGTATATATTGTTAAGGCATTCCTCAATTTACACCAACCACGATTGTTATCGTACAACGTTCGTTTATCGTCCACACAAATGTGCTCAATCAATGATCGTCCAATTTTTTATCGTTCGCACTTTGTGCACACACCGTTCACACACCGTGCGCACACCGAACATCGTGTAACGTTGCGCGATCCCAAAACTGTAATAATTTTACTATTTCTATCTCACCAACTTCACTCCCATCGCAAAGAAGACACCACTGTCCGAAATGGATGAGCGTGGTCCTCAACAGAAAAACTGCTTTAAATGTTGTTTCTTTTATTATAATTAGCCAATAACTTAATTAATTTCAACATTGGAAACAGGGTCAATCTCAGTCTTCACAAACAACCACCAATAGAATAATATGTTGCTGAAAAAAGTGTACACTCTGCCCTCCATTAGTGGTATGTCTCTGTCTAGCAATAATAATTGAATTTGCAAGCAGCAAGTTAGGGATGGTAATTTAACTTGCTTCTATCTTCTTCCATGAAAATGAAAAAAAACAATGTATGTCACACTGTTTGTCAAAAACCACACTTTTGTTCCATGTCATCTATATAGCAAACAACATCCCCTATGTTGGTGGTGGCCTTACTTAAAGTGTGATGACCAGTGGTGAGGTATATGTTGAAATAGAATTGTCCTGAGTTTATAACATGTTATGAGATTACAATACAATCTGTCTATAAACTTACTGAATTACATCAGATTTATGTAGGTTTACAATACAATCTGTCTATAAACTTACTGAATTACATTAGATTTATGTAGGTTTACAATTTAATATGTCTTTAAACTTACTTAGAGAATATTTCTTGCTCTTGGCCCTTAGCAAAATCAAACAGCTGGCATATTGGTAGGAATGATAATGCAAAATTCACATCCTCTGAAAAGAAAAATATATCAGTGAAATATTGGAATCATGCATTTTCAACACAATATCAGGCTGAACCTACTATTCCTATAACAGGTGTTAAATCATTGTTCTAAAAGCAGATGAAAATATGTTTCATGTGCGACAAGAAGACGCCTTCATCGATATCCCCCACTCATAATGTACTAATAGAATCCATCCCTGATTTGAGGTAAGGATAAGGTTAGTCAAACCCAAGGGATAACATATTGAGCAGGAGACCCGAGGCTCTGCCGAGTGTCTTTTGCTCAATATTTTATCCCGAGGGTTTGAATAACCTTATCCTTACCTCACATCAGGGATAGATTCTATTTCTTACTTATTACCTAAAACCCCTAAAAACAGACGATCTTCTAGTAAAGTTGTTAAATGTCTGCACATTTCCCATTTGCATATGAAGCCCAGATTTCAATTGACGTCAATGACTCTGACTGACCCCAAAACGTCATAAAATGATGTCACGACCAATAGCGTGACCCCGAAAGGTCACTATAATTCCCCCCGCCAGTCTGCGAGTGTAAGCGATCTAGACCCGTGGGTCGGATAGAATATTCCAGCACCGTCGGAAATGCGGATATCTCAGTCTAGTATGCAAGAAAAGTCAATAAAAAAATCATTGTTGGTCACAAAGCCAGTGAAGCATAAAATGTTGGTCAAATTCAGCTTCCGCAATATGCAATCAGTAGAGCCACCCCACAACATACAATCAGTACAGCCAACCAACAACATACAATCAGTACAGCCACCCCACAACATACAATCAGTACAGCCACCCCACAACATGCAATCAGTACAGCCACCCCACAACATACAATCAGTACATCCACCCCAGATGCATCAATCATGAAAGTATTGAAGGGGTAGCAGTTGTAGTAAGGTATTCATGGACGAGACCTATTCTTCTTAACCCAACGGCCAGACCTCATTTACATATCCCTGCCAATTTTGCTAAGCAGGGGATAACAAGTTAGAAATCCCTTGAATATGAGGCACATGCTCCATACCTGGGAACTCCATCAGTGCCTGTTTATACACTACATACCTGGGAACTCCATCAGTGCCTGTTTATACACTACATATCTGGGAGCTCCATCAGTGTCTGTTTGTACACTACATACCTGGGAACTCCATTAGTGTCTGTTTATACACTACATACCTGGGAGCTCCATCAGTGTCTGTTTATACACTACATACCTGGGAACTCCATTAGTGTCTGTTTATACACTACATATCTGGGT
>NW_018407915.1:0-648 GCF_002113885.1 Mizuhopecten yessoensis | reverse complement strand
CACTACATACCTGGGAACTCCATCAGTGCCTGTTTATACACTACAGCTGCTACACTTCCCGCCATCACTGCATCTTTGTTCAATTCCTCGGCCTGAAACATTGATCAGTCTCCAGCTATAAGGCTTTTGATTACTTGGAAGAATGCATCATGTTTTTTTAATTTTAAATTCAAGATGGCATCCAGCAAAAGGACAGTTATGATGTCAAAACATAACAGACAGTATAAGAGTAGGATGGCCTGGCACCATAGCTGGCCATTCTTACAGTATAAGAGAACAACATTGTTATCTCACCCAATCTGCCATCAAATATTAATGTATGCACATGTCTTATATCTTAATTTGACACAACAGAATGTCACACAAAGAAGGACTACAAAGAAACGTTAGTAAAAACACGCGATACTTACATCAGCTGTATCAGACGCCACAATCTGTTTTCTTTTCCTGAGCTAATAATCAGAAGAGTATCTTAACATAAATAACATACTCCAGGGTAGTAATCAGAGCAGTAAAAACAATGTCAGAACACTAGGTCTTCCTGATGTAGTAATCAGAGCAGTACATACAATATCAGAACAATAGGACTTCCTGATGTAGCAATCAGAGCAGTAAATACAATGTCAGAACAATAGGACTTCCTGTATA
>NW_018407914.1:164956-167361 GCF_002113885.1 Mizuhopecten yessoensis | reverse complement strand
AGATGGAACCTACACTGATTCTTGTTTCTGATAATCTAATACGAGGAATACCATCATACAAACATGTAAATATTCAAATCAACATAGCTATAGCTTTACCTATCACAGTATTACATCTGTCACCTCTTTCTACAAAACGTAAAGAGTTGAGGTCGACACCCATATCGTTCAGTGTTAAGTACATGTTTTACCTGTACACCGAGGTCCTGTCCCTGTCGTCTGTATGTTACACGTACCCTATGCATCAGTGGTTTCTATGACAGATTTCGTGACATTACGCCCGAGTCTATAATATCGTTTTGTTTTCCCATCAGAATCATCAGAGATAATAAACTTTAGACATCTGCAGTGTTAACAGCTATATCGATAGCTATATAGGTAACCTGATAAGTTCTGTTCGTGGGCAGTAATCATCCCATGTAGCTGACAACAAACAGCTCTCATCAATACCTACTAAATCAGTGATTTTACTGTATTTTACCTCCGATGTTATTACCATGTTATTATAGTAGCCTATAGCTACCATACTATAGCGATAATACTTCGTGGATGTTATATGCAGACTTAATGAATGTAAAATATTCTAAGTCAAACACACATCAGATCAGCGCCTTATACAAGTTGTATCGAGGTTACAACCATTATCATTTGTACAATGTACAAAGTAAAGTATTAATATTATTGTATACATGTCGGGATCTCACGTCCTCAGGTTGTAGGTCATCATTACGTCTGTACAATGTACAAAGTAAAGTATTAATATTATTGTTTACATGTCGGGATCTCACGACCTCAGGTTGTAAGTCATCATTATGTCTGTACAATGTACAAAGTAAAGTATTAATATTATTGTATACATGTCGGGATCTCACGTCCTCAGGTTGTAAGTCATCATTACGTCTTAGTCATTTTTCATAAACAAAGTGAGTTGATTGACAAATGAACCCTTAAGGCGACATTTAAAAACATTTTTATAAGATTTTTATTCAAAATATTGGTTTTTAACTAGATTTACAGTGTCATATGAAGTAGAAGCTTTCTTACCCTCCATGAACACCTGGTCTTATCCTCCTTGTACTTTTCAGGTGTCTACATGTAAATCTTTCATGTGATCCTATTTTGCCCTAATTTTATTGATTTTGAGTTTGAATTAAGGTTCTGTTGACGCTTTGGTTTACTCTAGCTGTTGTTTATAGATTCGGAGTCAAACATTTGCGGACAAAATATCAGTACATGTTGCAATAGTTGTTAGTTCGCCTGCACAAAGGGTAGCTTTATTGCTGGGTTAAAGTCTTACAAAGTTTGTGAATAACAAGAGTCCTACAGTATTTATTTTTGTTGTTNTTGAGTACAAAATAGTTCAGTATAATGTTAACTTAACTTTGTCAGGACCATGAGCTGATCATTCCTAGACCGAGTTTCAGTTAAATCGGCCTATTAGAACTTGTTTTTAAGTTTGAAATACTTTTTTAAAATGGCGGCCTCGGCGGCCAAATTGAGTTTCTGATCGACCCGAAAAATAACAACACTTGGTCAGGGAGATGTCAGTAACCTTCCCATGAAATATTAATGAAATCCCTTTGCCATTATTTCGGCTTAAAATGAAAATGTAAAATGTTAACGGACGACGGACGATGGACGACGACGGATGAAGACGGATAGCAATAGGTCACTTGAGCTAAAGCTCAGGTGACCTAAAAATAGACTTAACCTACTTTCATGATTACAGGGGTCAAATACATGCATACTGATGACTTCTTCTGAAGAACAGAAAGTCCTATATAGGGTGCTGGTTATCAGCACGATATATAATTACCAGTAGCTTGCTGGAATTAAGAACTTACAAGCTTGTTCATGTCACTGGGGTCAACCAACAGTTATAGGTGAAGATATTTTGCCTGTAGCTTTATTTGTCAATTAAAATTTATTTGACCTTGGTCTGCTTTTAAGTTTAAAAGTGTTAGATATTATAATAGGCAAGTGATGCAGACCCATTTGGCCTCCTGTTCGAGTTCATTTTAAAATGTTGAGTTTACTGCTTTGTAATACACTGCTTTTTTATGTATTTGTTTAAAAGTAATTCAAATCAAAACAAGTCTTCATTAATTATTAACTTTTCTTTGACGAGACCTTGAGCCCTTTCATCTGAATTTACTACTGTGGTCATGAGATTATGTTTCAGACACAATGAGGTGTGTTACATTGAAATACATGATAATTATCAATAAAACATATGTTAGTGTCTATAGATACACCATATACTGAGATCAATGTGATAGAACTGTATCACTATACAGACTATGTGATAGAACTGTATCACTATACAGACTATGTGATAGAACTGTATCACTATACAGACTATGTGATAGAACTGTATCACTATACAGACTATGTGATAGAACTGT
>NW_018407914.1:160051-161606 GCF_002113885.1 Mizuhopecten yessoensis | reverse complement strand
ACAGGGTATCGGTGTGAACAATTATACACATGATGACAGGGTATCGGTGTGAACAATTATACATGATGACAGGGTATTGGTGTGAACAATTATACACGATGACAGGGTATCGGTGTGAACAATAAAACACATGATGACAGGGTATCGGTGTGAACATTATACACATGACAGGGTATCGGTGTGAACAATTATACACATGATGACAGGGTATTGGTGTGAACAATTATACACATGATGACAGGGTATCGGTGTGAACAATTATACTCATCATATATATATTTGATGTATATAATTTCCAAATCAATCTCATAACGGTCCCAGATGATGCACAGCATTGGGATCATTTGTAAATCAGTTTGATAATGGTTCAGATCCCGAGAATCAGGATATTTTGTAATGTAAATCTGAGGGGGAATTCGAAGTCTGTGTGATATACATGTATATATTTCTGCATTTTCAAAATTTGGCCTTTTTTGCTCAAAATGGGGTTGTTAAATTTTGATGCATCAAATTTCAGCCTTTGATAATCCTTTGTGTTAAATTTTGGTGCTTTCCCATGCCTATAGCTGCCTATATCATTACTGGAGGATACATGTAAATTTGAGATTCAAGCTGTAAGAATAATGAAGTAACACTAATGCAGTTGCACTACTTTCTGTAATTAAAAACAAAACATCACCAGAATGGTCTCTTTTATTGTTTCAACAGAATCAAACGGTAAACATTAATCACGGCTTCTTTCAATCAAACTTTCATAATTTGTTGATATTTGAAGATTATAATCCATTTAAATGATTATTTTAAACATAAATATAGCCCAAATCATTGAAATCAGTTTATAAATACAATTTTAAATTAATGTACCTCCTGATAAATGAATGATTCTGCTGAAATCTGGATGTTACCACAACATATCTTTGGCATTGTGAAAATTAGGTGTGTTTAATTTTGGCTCATCAAGCAGCAAATAAACAAAATCCTAACTACATTCAACATATTCCAATCGGCAGTATTACTCTTTTCTAATCCCATCAAATTTACAGTAAAATATATCCTACTGTTGTGGATACTAGAACATTATAAAATTGATAGGGACAATATTTCACATTAAACAAAACATTTAACAAGGGGCCCATATGTTTTCCTATGTTAGAAATGTTGTTGTAAGAACTACTAGAGCTTCTGTAACAAATAAACTGTATGTTCCAGCAGCCAGAACCACGTATTTTAAGAGATCATTTGCATATACATGTTCAGTGTTATGGAACGAAACAAGTGACACAGTTAGAGATTCATGTAGTGTTAGTGTTTTTAAAAGCAGATATCTGGATCATTACTTTACAAAACCCTGATTTGTCTGATCTATGATATTAAATATACTGTTCGTAATGTTGTAATTCTATTTTATGTAACATATCATCCTATTATTATGCTAAAATTGTTGTCATGCTTGTATATATGTATTAATGCAGGGCCATATTGTAAACTAGACATTGTCTAAATATGTAACCCTGGATAAATAAAAGATATTATTATTATTATTATTATTATTATC
>NW_018407914.1:123673-154789 GCF_002113885.1 Mizuhopecten yessoensis | reverse complement strand
CATGACCTACAGTCAAGTAGCAGTTCCCGATTGAGATAAACAGGGTGCATTTTCAATAAGAATACGACGTTGTGATAAGATCATATGTTCTACAAAGGAAAGGAATGATATTTACAAGCCATTCAAGTGCATTTGAGTCCAAAGTTACGCATAATAAAGACAGTAGGTCCGGTATATGATTCAATTTAGTACCAGTGGGTACCGCTAGAGGCCGTCTGTGTGAAATCGACATTTATGAATATCTTGAGCTCATTAACTAAAGTAATACCAATAGCTGGCGGCTCACGCCTTAGCTAAAAACTGATGTTATCGATGTTGCCAAATGAAAAAGAAATCATTTTGTAACAAAGGTAACTTGAACTACATGTAAAGCACCTGAAGACCCCTCCATCTATATGAAGATTATTTGTTTCCAGCATATCTGTGTCTGGAGAAGGCCAAGATGGCCAAAACTGTCATAGTATCAACGAATATAACTATAGTAAACTTTACCCCATCCCCAGGGGATAAAGCGCTTTAAGACCTTTCCATCTATGTAGGTTACTTGTTTCCAGCATATCTTGGTCTGGATAAGATTTTTTGATTTAAGCCAATTTGACCCCTTTTAGCCCCGCCCATCAGACCTTGGGGGCGGGCCCGGTGTAGAAGTCATTCCCCCGGGGAAAGAATCAGCTAGCTAATTTCTTCCCCCGGGAAAAAACTATCTTGTGGGGGGACTTTCAGTGGGGGGGAAAGAAGTGTCTGTTACACCGGACCCAAACTGTCGAAGCATCAAACTGTCGTTTCATAGTTATAAGTTATAATGTAAATCAAGTTTGAATGATTTCCAGTAGAAAATGAACAAAATATACCCAAAAGTTGCATTTTCCTATATTAACTATAGTAAATTTCACCCTCTCCCCAGGGGCAAACATGGAGTCTGGGGGGGTCATGAAATTCACAATTTTGATAAAGCACCTCAAGACCCTTCCACCTATGAAGAGTATTGGTTTTTAGCATATCTGGGTCTGGAGAAGATTTAAAAAAATTAAGCCAATTTGACCACTTTTAGCCCCGCCCCTCAGAGCCCCTGGGGTGGGAACCATATAATTCACAAATTTGTTGCATATTTGACCAAGGAAGGTTCCTGCAAAATTTTATTGAAATCGGATCGGCGTTTAGAAGAGGTCAAAAATGTAAATTGTTCATGGACAAACGACGCACGGCGACAGATAAGAATAGGTCACTTGAGACTTTGTCTCAGGTGATCTAATAAAAAAAATATGTTATCTTTACATTCTGTTCCCGTTTTTTTTCTGTTTGAAATATTTTAGATTCTTTCATAAATAATGATTAGAACTGATCCTGGAATATACACATAATATATATACTCGATACTACCAACTAGCAGTAAAGGTAATAGGATTGTGTCACCATTTTTCACTAGAATTTCTTCAATTTTTGTAGTTTTATTGCTTTGGAGTAAAGAAAATTTTCTGACACAAAAAAAATATAGGTTGTCAGAATTTTAAGGATTTTAAATGGAAATTTTGGTAAAAAGGAGTGAATTTTGAAAAAAATATGAAAGACATCATATTTTGCAAAATAATCTCAATTAAAATGATACTGACATAGATTAGTATTGCATTAATGTATATCAATTTAATAAATGCTGAAATCGTGTAAAATTAATTATCTATAAACGATTAAAAATTGACATTTTATAATAAAACCATATACACATAGTAATTGTATGTAAGAGTTATCTTTCATGAAAAACTTCACAGTAGTGAAATAGGTAGCCGGTTTCCTGAAGTACAGAAAAATGGACACATGTGACTCATTGATTAAAAAACAACTGAATTAATGCCTGGATTACTTTGAAATACTTAATTATTGAGAGAACACACTGTTCTGTCAATAATAAACATACAACATTCATCACAACTCTAGACTCATTAGAATATGCAGAAATTGTGATACTGTCTCCCTACATTGGATTTTTAACTAGGGATGTACTTCCTATTTCCGTTTATCAATACACTCCTATTACCTTAAAAGGAATACTGTAGTTAAGTTTGTTAATGCATCAAACTTTCCTAAGATTGTCTGATTGTGTACTTGTGTTGTTAATGCACTGATGGTACTACCTGGCACTGAAAGCCTGCTCTATAAATAACTTCAGGTAGTCACGAACTAGGTCGTCGGCCATCCGTGAATAACATCACCACATTATAACCAAGAGAAGCCACACTTCACAGAGCACAGCCATCACCTGTCTGGTATTCCCGTATTTACTCTATGTGACTTTACGTATTGTAAACAAACCAAACACTTAAGCTATAATCAACTGTGTTTTCAGAAATTTGAGATATATTCTGTATGCAAATTTATACTGTAGACTATACTTAGCATTATACCCCTACCCAGACAATGCTGAGTCTCATGACATTATAGAGCATAGTGTGGCCTATGGTTGGGACTGACATTCAGTGCTATTTCCATTCTTAAGGTTAGGTTTTCTAAAAAATTACCCAAAACTTATCAAATTGGATATTTTTAACACTGCATGCGGCTAATTTAAAAGTGAGCTTTTCTTGTTAGTAACAATTACTAAACAAAATATTTTAGCTTTTAAAATGATAATTAATGAATGAAATGAATAAAATGACAAAATGTGATGGCATCAACTTTTTATTAATTCTAAGGCTCATGGCCTGATTCCATCTATGAAATGTCAACAAACTTAGTAAATAGTTTTTGGTTCAAAAATTGAACAGAGAGTCCTTCATTTTGACTGAATCATTTTGTTCCTAAACAGGGAAGCAGAATATATAAGGTGAAAGTTAAGTGACCTACTTAAGAATACTGAGGTCGTACTTCTAGGGTGTATCTACAAATGAACTTTGGTGACAGCTGGACTTTAAGTATTTGAGAATGTATATACACTATGTATACCTACCACTAAGTTGAACCAAATCCAATCAATGAAGCAGGAAATATAGGTCAGAGTGACCTAAATTTAACATTGGTGTCACAGTGACCTACATTTATTATATTAGGTGTCACAGCTGCAGTGACCTACATTTTTAACATATTTGTGTCAGTGACCTACAATTAACATATTGGTGTCACCATGACCTTCAAGCAGAGGCTCCAGTGATCATTTCAGATTTCATAGTAAGGTTATAAGGTGTTATAAAACAAATCTGACAAATAACAATAACTACCAAGCATGAACAAAATCTGACTAGAACTTCTATTAAGAGTAACATAATTATTCTTATGATTATTTAATTAGTGTCTTCTCAATTATTCCTGGTTTCCTTCAACAAAATTCAAAATATCACATTTAGATACTGTATTTAAACTCGTAAGAAAGAAAACAGAAAATATTTAACTATATCCAAACATGGAATTGGCAAGCTTTATTTATACAAGAGACCCAGAGGGCCTGTATCACTCACCTGGATATCTAAGCAATCATGATCATGGCAAAATATTCTCCAAATGAGATCCAAGGGAATATATATGCCAGACCCCAGGGCCAATCCTTGTAGCATATCTGTATTAGATTTTTCATGCCCAGCAATTTAATGTATGGTTATGGGGTGGGGATCTCAACTGCTTCCAAGCTGTGCCTCAGAAACTAGGTCCCTCGGGTTGTGGCCAGACCCCAGGATCAATTCTAATATCATGACTGCAATCCTCTCTTTATGCTAAGCATTTGTATATATAGTTTTGGGGCGGAGATCTCAACCATTTCAAAGTTATGACCCAGGGACTATGTCTCCAAGGGTGGGGCCAGACCCTAGGGCCATCCTGGAAGCAAATGTGCATTCATTCTTCTCTTTATACTCAGCAATTGTATATATGTTTATATCATGGGGATCTCAACCATTTCCAAGTAATAAGCTTATTTGGGCCAAAATAAGATGTTTGTAGCAATATAGCCAAATTGCCCCCTTTTGGCCCCACCCCTATGCCCCCCTGGGGGGTCAGCCCCACCATCTGTACAATTTTGAATTTCCACCAACTAGGGATGCTGCCAGTCTAATATGGTTGATATCCGTCTCCTAGTTCCAGAGAAGAAGTCGTTTAAAGCAGTATAGCCAAATAACCCTTTTAGGCCCCACCACTCAGCTCCCTGGGGGTCAGCCCCACTATTTGTACAATTTTGAATCCCTGCCTCCCATGAATGCTTTTGATCAAATAAGATTGATATCCAGTGCACAGTTCTACAGAAGAAGTCGTTTGTAGCAATATAGCCAAATTGAGCCCTCTACATCAAGGTGGTCACATACTTCACTTAACAACTTAATTCCCTCTACATCAAGGTGGTCACATACTTCACTTAACCACTTAATTCCCTCTTCATCAAAGTGGTCACATACTTCACTTAATCACTTGATTCCCTCTACATCAAAGTGGTCACATACTTCACTTAACCAATTAATTCCCTCTACATCAAGGTGGTCACATACTTCACTTAACCACACTTAATTCCCTCTTCATCAAAGTGGTCACAAACTTCACTTAACCACTTAATTCCCTCTACATCAAAGTGGTCACATACTTCACTTAACCACTTAATTCCCTCTACATCAAAGTGGTCACATACTTCACTTAACCAATTAATTCCCTCTATATCAAAGTGGTCACATACTTCACTTAACAACTTAATTCCCTCTATATCAAAGTGGTCACATACTTCACTTAACCAATTAATTCCCTCTACATCAAAGTGGTCACATACTTCACTTAACCACTTAATTCCCTCTACATCAAAGTGGTAACATACTTCACTAAACCAATTAATTCCCTCTACATCAAAGTGGTCACATACTTCACTTAACCACTTAATTCCCTCTACATCAAAGTGGTCACATACTTCACTTAACCACTTAATTCCCTCTACATCAAAGTGGTCACATACTTCACTTAACCACTTAATTCCCTACATCAAAATGGTCACATACTTCACTTAACCACTTAATTCCCTCTACATCAAAGTGGTAACATACTTCACTAAACCAATTAATTCCCTCTACATCAAAGTGGTCACATACTTCACTTAGCCACTTAATTCCCTCTACATCAAAGTGGTCATATACTTCACTTAACCAGTTTCAAGTTCTTTGTCCTAGTGTAGCACTCCAAACCAAACAGTCAAAATCCATATACTTGGTAGAAATATTGGACAAGCAGTCCTCTGAATAAATTAACCGAGGGACACCACACAAAGCCATCAGCTATCTCACACTTAAGACGAGTGAGCTCAAATAGGACATATGCAAATCAATTGTAGTTTCATATGAAAACATTGATATGTTTATTTTTAACCTCTTGATTTAAATCTCTAGATGCTTGTGGTTACACTGCCTAAGCAATTGCAGCAAAAACTAAGGACAAGTCTCAAGCTTTCATAATCCAGGGCTCGGAAGAAAATTTGTACTGTGTACAGGAGGGAGACCCAGTCACACCCTCCCTGTGGACAGAAAACTTGTACAGGACAGAGACCCAGTCACACCCTCACTAAGGACAGAAATCTTGTACAGGACGGAGACCCAGTCACACCCTCCCTGAGGACAGAAATCTTGTACAGGAAGGAGACCCAGTCACTCCCTCCCTGAGGACAGAAAACTTGTACAGGAGGGAGACCAAGTCACACCCTCCCTGAGAACAGAAAACCTGTAGAGGAGGAAGATCCAGTCACACCCTCCCTGAGGACAGAAAAGTTGTAGAGTAAGGAGACCCAGTCACACCCTCCCTGTGAACAGAAAACCTGTACAGGAGGGAGACCAAGTCACACCCTCCCTAAGGACAGAAATATTGTACAGGAAGGAGACCCAGTCACACCCGCCCTGAGGACAGAAAACTTGTACAGGATAAAGACCCAGTCACACCCTCCCTGAAGACAGAAAACTTGTACAGGAGGGAGACCCAGTCACACCCTCCCTGTGCACAGAAAACTTGTACAGGACAGAGACCCAGTCACACCCTCCCTAAGGACAGAAATATTGTACAGGAAGGAGACCCAGTCACACCCGCCCTGAGGACAGAAAACTTGTACAGGATAAAGACCCAGTCACCCCCCCCCTGAGGACAGAAAACCTGTACAGGAAAAAGATCCAGTCATAGGCTCCCTGAGGACAGAAAACTTGTACAGGAGGGAGACCAAGTCACACCCTCCCTGAGAACAGAAAACCTGTAGAGGAGGAAGATCCAGTCACACCCTCCCTGAGGACAGAACACTTGTACAGGATAAAGACCCAGTCACCCCCCCCCTGAGGACAGAAAACCTGTACAGGAGGGATACCCAGTCACACCCTCCCTGAGGACAGAAAACCTGTACAGGAGGGAGACCCAGTCACACCCTCCCTGTGGACAGAAAACCTGTACAGGAGGGAGACCCAGTCACACCCTCCCTGAGAACAGAAAACCTGTAGAGGAGGAAGATCCAGTCACACCCTCCCTGAGGACAGAAAAGTTGTAGAGTAAGGAGACCCAGTCACATCCTCCCTGTGAACAGAAAACCTGTACAGGAGGGAGACCAAGTCAAACCCTCCCTAAGGACAGAAATATTGTACAGGACGGAGACCCAGTCACCCCCTCCCTGAGGACAGAAATCTTGTACAGGAAGGAGACCCAGTCACTCCCTCCCTGAGGACAGAAAACTTGTACAGGAGGGAGACCCAGTCACACCCTCCCTGTGGACAGAAAACCTGTACAGGAGGGAGACCCAGTCACACCCTCCCTGAGGACAGAAATCTTGTACAGGACGGAGACCCAGTCACACCCTCACTGAGGACAGAAAAGTTGTAGAGTAAGGAGACCCAGTCACACCCTCCCTGTGAACAGAAAACCTGTACAGGAGCGAGACCCAGTCACACCCTCCCTGAGGACAGAAAAACTTGAACAGGAGGGGGACCCAGTCATACGCTCCCTGAGGACAGAAAACCTGTACAGGAAGAAGATCCAGTCATAGGCTCCCTGAGGACAGAAAACCTGTACAGGAGGGAGACCCAGTCACACCCTCCCTGAGGACAGAAAACTTGTACAGGATAAAGACCCAGTAACACCCTCCCTGAGGACAGAAAACTTGTACAGGATAAAGACCCAGTCACACCCTCCCTGAGGACAGAAAACCTGTACAGGAGGACGATCCAGTCACACCCTCCCTGAGGACAGAAAACCTGTACAGGAGGGAGACCCAGTCACACCCTCCCTGAGGACAGAAAACTTGTACAGGACAGAGACCCAGTCACACCCTCCCTAAGGACAGAAATCTTGTACAGGACGGAGACCCACTCACACCCTCCCTGAGGACAGAAAACTTGTACAGGAAGGAGACCCAGTCACACCCTCCCTGAGGACAGAAAACTTGTACAGGATAAAGACCCAGTCACACCCTCCCTGAAGACAGAAAACTTGTACAGGAGGGAGACCAAGTCACACCCTCCCTAAGGACAGAAATATTGTACAGGAAGGAGACCCAGTCACACCCTCCCTGAGGACAGAAAACCTGTACAGGTGGAGACCCAGTCACACCCTCCCTGAGGACAGAAAGGTTGTACAGTCAGGAGACCCAGTCACACCCTCCCTGTGAACAGAAAACCTGTACAGGAAGGAGACCCAGACACACTCTACCTGAGGACAGAAAACTAGTACAGGACGGAGACCCAGTCACACCCTCCCTGAGGACAGAAAACCTGTACAGGAGGAAGATCCAGTCGTAGGCTCCCTGAGGACAGAAAACTTGTACAGGAGGGAGACCCAGTCACACCCTCCTTGAGGACAGAAAACCTGTACAGGAGGGAGACCCAAACATAGGCTCCCTGAGGACAGAAATCTTGTACAGGAAGGAGACCCAGTCACACTCTACCTGAGGACAGAAAACTTGTACAGGAGGGAGACCCAGTCACACCCTCCCTGAAGACAGAAACCTGGTACAGGAGGGAGACCAAGTCACACCCTCCCTGAGGACAGAAAACTTGTACAGGAGGGGGACCCAGTCACACCCTCCCTGAGGACAGAAAACTTGTACAGTGACCCAGTCACACCCTCCCTGAGGACAGAAAACTTGTACAGTGACCCAGTCACACCCTCCCTGAGGACAGAAAATTTGAACAGGAGGGTTACCAAGTCACACCCTCCCTGAGGACAGAAAACTTGTACAGTGACCCAGTCACACCCTCCCTGAGGACAGAAAACTTGTACAGTGACCCAGTCACACCCTCCCTGAGGACAGAAAACTTTTACAGGAGGGTGACCCAGTCAAACCCTCCCTGAGGACAGAAAACCTGTACAGGAGGGGGCCCCAGTCCCCCCCTCCCTGAGGACAGAAAACTTGTACAGGAGGGGGACCCAGTCACACCCTCCCTGAGGACAGAAAGGTTGTACAGTAAGGAGACCCAGTCACCCCCTCCCTGAGAACAGAAAACCTGTACAGGAGGGTGACCCAGTCACACCCTCCCTGAGGACAGAAAATTTGAACAGGAGGGTTACCAAGTCACGCCCTCCCTGAGGACAGAAAACCTGTACAGGAAGGAGACCCAGTCACACCCTCCCTGAGGACAGAAAACTTTTACAGGAGGGTGACCCAGTCAAACCCTCCCTGAGGACAGAAAACCTGTACAGGTGGAGACCCAGAGAGACCCAGTCACACCCTCCCTAAGGACAGAAAATTTGAACAGGAGGGTTACCAAGTCACGCCCTCCCTGAGGACAGAAAACCTGTACAGGAGGGGGACCCAGTCACCCCCTCCCTGAGGACAGAAAACCTGTACAGGAAGGAGACCCAGTCATAGGCTCCCTGAGGACAGAAAACTTGTACAGGAGGGAGACCCAGTCATAGGCTCCCTGAGGGCAGAAACCTTGTAAAGGAGGGAGACCCAGTCACACCCTCCCTGAGAACAGAAAACCTGTACAGGTGGAGACCCAGTCACGCCCTCCCTGAGGACAGAAGACTTGTACAGGAGGGTGACCCAGTCACCCCCTCCCTGTGGACAGAAAACGTGTACAGGAGGGTGACCCAGTCACACCCTCCCTAAGGACAGAAAATTTGAACAGGAGGGTTACCAAGTCACCCCCTCCCTGAGGACAGAAAACCTGTACAGGTGGAGACCCAGTCACACCCTCCCTGAGGACAGAAGACTTGTACAGGAGGGTGACCCAGTCACACCCTCCCTTAGGACAGAAAATTTGTACAGGAGGGTGACCAAGTCACACCCTCCCTGAGGACAGAAAACCTGTACAGGAGGGAGACCCAAACATAGGCTCCCTGAGGACAGAAATCTTGTACAGGAAGGAGACCCAGTCACACTCTACCTGAGGACAGAAAACTTGTACAGGAGGGAGACCCAGTCACACTCTACCTGAGGACAGAAAACTTGTACAGCAGGGTGACCCAGTCACACCCTCCCTGAGGTCACACCCTCCCTGAGGACAGAAGACTTGTACAGGAGGGTTACCCAGTCACACCCTCCCTTAGGACAGAAAATTTGTACAGGAGGGCGACCAAGTCACACCCTCCCTGAGGACATAAAATTTGAACAGGAGGGTTACCAAGTGACACCCTCCCTGAGGACAGAAACCCTGTACAGGAGGGTGACCCAGCCACACCCTCCATGAGGACAGAAAACCTGTACAGGACAGAGACCCAGTCACACCCTCCCTGAGGACAGAAAACTTGTACAGGAGGGTGACCCAGTCACACCCTCCCTGTGGACAGAAAACGTGTACAGGAGGGTGACCCAGTCACACACTCCCTGAGGACAGAAAACTTGTACAGGAGGGTGACCCAGTCACACCTTCCCTGAGGACGAAAACTTCTGTAGGAGTTATAGCTGAAGCTTCTCTAATACGGACAACACTTATAACAGAAGATATGGAAGCACACGGACAGTCAGCTACCATAATGTGCTACAAACAGATCTCTGTCCCTGAGGGATGTCATCTGTTTTCTCCGAGTTCAAGGTGAAGTGTGTTGACCAGGTATGCGTGGCTGCTGGTCAGAGACTTTAATCAGATACAGTTATACCTATAAAACAGGAGTTGGGGGAAGGTTTATAACACTATTATCAGTCAATCCTCCCAATGAGATCTTTTCAGTATGGAAATTTAGTTGAAAGTTGGTACAAAGTGTATTTATGTATCTGAAGTACAAAGTGTATTTATGTATCTGAAGTACAAAGTGTATTTATGTATCTGAAGTACAAAGTGTATTTATGTATCTGAAGTACAAATGTGTATATAATGGAGGAATTATTAATGTTAAGAAATATGGCTATGAATAAAACTAAAACTAGCTGAAATATCTTATGAAATCAAACATGTTGCTGCACCTGGTCATTGATCCCCTCTGATGGTAAACAGTCATTATTTCACGCTTCGAACAAAACTTTTTCTTCACTTTGTTTATAAACAAACAAGCAATTCAGGGAATTCTTATCCCCCCACCCTTCCCCCGCCCACCCAAAGCTGGAGATATTGTTAATTATTATTAATAAATCATAAATGAATTGCCTCATTAATTATGTAAAATATAACTGTATCAAATTAATAAACAGACATATAGGCTGTCACATTCAATGTATCACCAAAGATGCTTGACATTGAACCATTATTATTTTAGTTATTGCACAAAAAGAAGTGTGATAGATGGGCCGACAGACAGACAGATTCTCCAAATACAGGCCTAGGGATTAATAGAATCCATCCCTGATGTGAGGTATGGATAAGGTAATTCAAACCCAAGGGACAAAATATTGAGCAGGATACTTGAGCGTCTTTTGCTCAATCTTTTATCCCGAGGGTTTGAATTACCTTATCCATACATCGCATCAGGGATGGTTTCTATTTCTTGCTTATTACTTAAAACCCGTAAAAACAGCTGCTTTTCTAGTAAAGTTGTAAACTGTTCGCACATTTCTCATTTACATTTACGGATGGCAATTGTTAATAACATCAATGACCCCAAAACATCATAAAATGACGTCATGAAAAATAGCGTGACCCCGAGAGGTCACTATAATTTCCCCCGCCAGTCTGCGCGAGTAAGCGCTCCAGACCTTTGGGTCGGATAGAATTTTCCAGCACCGCCAGAAATGTGGATATCTCGGTCTAGTATGCAAGAAAAAAATATCAAACTTTGTTTTAAAGCCTTGTTACAAAGAGCTTTGTTAAAGCTGAACATTTTTGTTTTACTTCCTTAAAGCTGACTTTGCAAGTTAAAATGGCTCTTAATTGAGATTAAAAACAAGAGGCCCAATGGGCCTGCATCACTCACCTGGTATAAATCTCACACTTGCAACATTAAAAGTGATCTAAAATAAAGCTTCAGGCAAAATATCAGTATTTATGATTAAAATTCATTCAAAAGAACCTGTTATTTTTTTTCAAAACATTTCACCCTTGTGGTTGAATGTCGAACATAGTCATTATGTTGAACAAATTTTATAGCTTTTCATCTCAGGATTCAACATGCATAGTATCAACATCCTGGGACCCATATGGTTATTCAGAAGAGGTCATTTAAAGATTTTAAGCAAATTTGACCCCTGTGACCTTGAATATAAGTAAAAGTCATTCACTTTAACAAACATATAGTAGTCCTTGATCCCAGCATGCTACATGTTGGTTATTCAGAACAAGTTGTTTAAATATTTTGAACATATTTGCTCCTTGTGACCTTGAATATGATTTAAGGTACCCGTAGTACATTTAAACAAACTTGGTAGCCCTTGATCCTAGTATGTTACTGACTAAATATCATCACTCTGGGCATTTTGGTTATTCAGAAGAAGTTGTTTAATGGTTTTCACATATTTGACCCGTGACCTTGAATATAGGTGAAGGTCATTCATTTGAACAAACTTTATAGCCCTTTCCCCCAGCATGCTACTGGCCAAATATTATCACCCTGGGCATTTTGGTTATTCAGAAGAAGTTGTTTAATGTTGTTCACATATTTGACCCGTGACCTTGAATACAGGTGAAGGTCATTCATTTGAACAAACTTTATAGCCCTTTACCCCAGCATGCTACTGGCCAAATATTATCACCCTGGGCATTTTGGTTATTCAGAAGAAGTTGTTTAAAGGTTTTTTAAGACAATTGACCCCTGGGACCTTGAATATAATTGAAGGTCATTCATTTTAACAAACTTGGTAGCCCTTCACTCGAGCATGCTACTAGCCAAATAGCATCTCCCTGGGCAGTTTGGTTATCGAGAAGAGGATGTTTAAAGTTTTTAACATATTGCCCCCTGTGACCTTAAAAATGGGTGAAGGTCATTCATTTTTTCAAACTTTGTAGCCCTTCATCCCAGTTTAATTGCTTCTGGCCAAATATCATCACCCTAGGCCTATTGGTTATTAAGAAGAAGTTGTTTAAAGTAAAATATTGACGCCAGACGGACGACGGATACCGCACCACGGCATAAGGTCACTTGGCACTTGGTTCCAGGTGAGCTAAAAAAAAAAACTTTTTTTCTGGTTTTGAGATCCTCCCCATTGCTTCTGATTATCGTTTATAGTGCCGACATTTTAGTTTGCCCTTGCTTGGTAATGAGTATAAAACAACACGCTGGGTATAAAAAGCGCATTACCTATCAAACTGGTTATCATTCTGCAACTGACCATCTTGCGCCCTGATCGGCAACCGATATCAAAAATCAAACGCACTCACCTGAAGACTTTCAGTCTGTGAGCGAGTCAAGCTGGTTGTTACATATGGCACATTCTCGAAATTGTTTATCCAAAATAAAAGGTATATTTTTGAAAATACTTCAATAAATCCCACAGGGCTTATATATCATCGGTTTTTCACGTGCATAGAACTGCAAATCCGCACTAAAACTTTGTTACGAACTCTTAGTCATTGTCGTGTGAAGACACTTTACTAGCAAAACACATGCAAAATGCGACACTCCAAGGTGTGAAGATAATAATGTGAAACTTGATGACTGAACCGTTTCCGATTTCAAAAGAAGTGTGAAGGATCGATGTCTAGATGCTATAACGTTGAAAGCCACTCTATAACTATAATATATATAAGCCACTCTATAACTATAATATATATATAAGCCACTTTTTTTTGAGAGTCAGCTGTCAAAATAATATTGAGACATTTCATCCAAAAAGCACTTTAGCACTTTAAATAATACAGGCAGTCAAATGGACAGGTAAAACGTTTGATGCCCATTCTGGGTTAATGTTCTAATTTCATGTACAGTGAATCAGTCATTTTCGCCCTTGATCATGTTCGCATCATACATGTGTTGCCCCAATCCAGTTTGCCCAGGGTTGTTTCTCCCGGATACATTTTTTTTCTAATAAACGTGTTTATTTGTTTTAAGTCATAAAGTGATAAATATCATGTTAAATGATGTTTATGGTAAAAGTTTAATATAACCAGGTACCAGCTCCGTGTAACACTGATATTTTGATGATATTGCCTACCTGTGTTGCATATATAGACCTGTAGACTGTACTGTGTACATGCACAGGAGCCTGAAGTTATTCTCTCTTTTTTTTAAGCATATTATAGGTAAAAAAATATGTATTACTGTTATTATTCGTTATTGACAGAACTTCAAGTTCCTGTGGTACTAGCTGCGATAACGTAGCATTTTGACGACGAGATTGTTTGTATATATTGCGTATAGTAATATTAGGGGTTATTAGTACTACTGGGGCCGATACTGCTGTGGTACATGTCCCGGTATTATAACTTGGCGGGATAGGAGTTATATGCACCTGATGCTGATTGCACCTGCGTCAGTTTCAGACGCATTGTTATCAAGGAAACTGTTAAATCTTACCTGTAATGTAGATAACGAAAATGTAGATGCTCAAATGTCCAAACTCAGGTTCCGGCGTAAAACCGCCTGAAATGAAAAACTATGAAAACAACAACATACAATCGGCTATTTATAGCTTGTGCAGTCATTGGACATGAATACAGCGAAAAGACCAGATGTGTACCGAAAGGTTTAAAGCGACATGGTAAAATAAATTACCAGTTCTGACCTTTTTCTGTACGCTATATCTTCATTTCTCTTCTATATTATCAAATAGGATAAACAACACGAATATAAAAACTGTATTTCCCAGCGACAATAAGCTGTTTAGGCACTGACCGATGTTTATTTACAATCATCACGATTAATAAACATAATTACACAATAATGTACATCTCACACAAACATATAACTCCTAACTTATTTATCTCAATATAATAACCCCATTTAAAAATACACGTGTGCTTCTTGTTACCTGTGTCGCCTGGATGACACGTATAGGTAACAAACCTAGCCTGTCTGCACGTGCATATACCACCAATAGCGCCACCTATTGGCGTATCTCATACCAAAGAGAAAATAATTACATCCTAATTCCTACCGTCAACCGGTTGAAATTATATTGGTACACGGTCAGAAAAGGGTTCGAATAGTATTTTAACATCAAATTTGTCTGTATTCCTTTGTGGTATTAAACAATAGAGATTTTATCAGCAGCTTCAGCAAATGATTTGTTTTCAAAGACATTTTCGAACGTACACAATGACTTCAAAAAAAATGTAAAAACATGTTTTAGAAAAAAACGATGTATGTCGACGATATATAAGGATGTTTAAATGTTTATTTTTGGTCGTTATAACCGGATAATATACAAGTGTATTTATAAAATCAATATAGTTTGTTGCAATCAGATAGAAATAGAAAAATCAGAAAAGCATTATTTATTTTACAACAATTATGAAACAAGTTATTTCAATTTATATTTATCACTCTTGTTGGCCCGGATGTTAACGCGTGGGGTCCTAGTGTGGGAGGAAACCGGAGTACCCCGAGAAAACCCACGTAAATTATTGCCAAAAAACATGCCTTCCAAAACTTTAATGGAAAAAAACGTAAAAATTAAATCAACAAAAACGAATCAAAAAAAGTGTTTCGGGGGTGATAACGCGCGCAAATCTCCGGGCCAACAAAAGTGTTTCGGGGGTGATAACGCTCGCAAATCTCCGGGCCAACAAAAGTGTTTCGGGGGTGATAACGCTCGCAAATCTCCGGGCCAACAAAAGTGTTTCGGGGGTGATAACGCGCGCAAATCTCCGGGCCAACAAAAGTGATTAATAGAAATTAACTTACTTGTTTCATATTTGTTGTAAAATTAATAAAGTTTATATTCTATACTTTATACAAGGATTCGAACGCGAGACGTTCCAATTCTGGGAATGTCGCTCTCACCACCTGATTCGTGTAATGAGATGGCCCAGTCTCGCTACAGTTAAAACTGTTCAGTTCAGTTCAATTTACCCTAAATGATTTCCGATATTACGCTATGAAATCCTTCATATTATACAATTAAAGGCTTAAAAGGGGTACGGACGTGAGGATGGCCTTCGTTTCAGAGATAATGCGATTTTACTGAAAAAACCACAACGTACATGCGCGTACACGGTAGTATATAATTCGTTTATACAGTACTGGGTTTTTTTTCTCTCAAAAAGGTAACACTTCTATCGATATACCTCCCTTACTAAGCCCCACTAATAACCGCTTAACCACAGACGGCTATGTACAATCCAATATTCCAAATAAGTTCTTTAAATCTGTTCCTGATCTTAACGACCCTAACGAAGATATTCCCTATTTTGATAACAAAACAGACTCGTCCCTTACTGAAATTGTAATAACAGAACAAGAGGTTTTGGATATGTGATAAATGTTTTAGACACTAATACAGCCGCTGGTCCAGATGGCATAAGTCATAAGATGTTTAAAATTACATCCAATGAAAGCGAATCCTGTCGTACTTCTGTATTTGTTATTCATGGACACTTGCCCATGTGACACCTATTTTCAAAAAAGGGGAATCTGAACTGGCAAATAACTACAGACCCATTTCTTTACTTAGCTGCATTGGCAAAGTTTTCGATCGAATAATTCAAAAACACATTTACATTCATTTCTTCAGCAACAAACTTCTATATACATTACAGTCTGGCTTCTTACCAAACCACTCTACAACTCATCGAACTCTAGCATAGCATACTTACAGCACTGGAGAATCGTGAATACACTGCTCTTGTTTTTGTGTGACTTTTCTGGCATAAAGGTCTATTAATTTTAAAAATAAGCAAAAAATATGGGATAAAAGGTGAACTTTTAGAATGGATTAAAAACTACTTAAGTAATAGACGCCAGTCAGTCGTACTAAACTACTATATCTTCTGGAGTATCTATCAAAGCCGGCGTATCTATCAAGGCCGGAGTATCTATCAAAGCATCGATCAAAGCCGGAGTATCTATCATAGTTGGAGTATCTATCAAAGCCGGCGTATCTATCAAGGCCGGAGTATCAATCAAAGCCGGAGTATCTATCAAAGCCGGAGTATCTTTCATAGTTGGAGTATCTATCAAAGCTGGAGTATCTATCAAAGCGGGCCAACAAAAGTGGGCCGGAGTATCTATCAAAGCCGGAGTATCTAACAAAGCCGGAGTATCTATCAAAGCCGGAGGATCTATCAAAGCCGGGGTATCTATCAAAGCGGGAGTATCTATCATAGTTGGAGTATCTATCAAAGCCGGCGTATCTATCAAGGCCGGAGTATCTATCAAAGCATCGATCAAAGCCGGAGTATCTATCATAGTTGGAGTATCTATCAAAGCCGGAGTATCTATCAAAGCATCTATCAAAGCCAGAGTATCTATCAAAGCCGGAGTATCTAACAAAGCCGGAGTATCTATCAAAGCCGGAGTATCTAACAAAGCCGGAGTATCTATCAAAACCGAAGTATCTATCAAAGCCGGAGTATCTAACAAAGCCGGAGTATCTATCAAAGCCGGAGTATCTACCAAAGCCGGAGTTCCTCAGGGTTCAGTTTTAGGACCACTTCCATTTCTTGTATACTTCAACGATATTTCAAACTCGCTTTTATCAATTGCTAGACTTTTTTGCTGACGACACCATATTAGCGCATTCTTCTAAAAGTTTACACGATACAAATAAGTAATTAGCTATGACATGGAACAACTAAACCTATGGTCACAAAAATGGTAAATGAACTTCAACCAAAATAAAACTGAAGTTAATTTCTAACACCAATATACCTTTTAACCCACAATTCCTTTTCGACAACGCACCTCTCCCTATTGTTAAAAATCACAAACACATGTTGGTCGGTATTATCAGCAGCGTTACTTGGAACTCCCAGATTGAAGATATCTTAATCATTACTAACATCGAAACGTGAGGGAAACTAAAATACATTCTAAATAGAAAAAAATACCTTGTTTTTTGCAGACCACTATTTGAATATGCTGCGAAGTATGGGACAATTGTAACATTATATAATCGCCATGTACTGACCGTAGGTCGGTGGGATTTTTCCAGGAACTCCGGCTTTCCTCCACCAACGAAACCTGATACGTCCTTAAATGACCATAGCTGTAATTAGGACGTAAAACACAAACCAGGGACAGTATATACGTCACTGCACAAACAAACCAGGGACAGTATATACGTCACTGCACAAACAAATCAAAAAAGTAACATTACATATTAGAATAAATTAGAGGACATGCAGTATGAAGCAGGTCGTAAAATAGCTGGGTTACCCATTGTACACAAACAAACAAATTACATGGAGCTCTGACGGCAATCATTGACAGATAGACTTAAGAATAGAAAATTATCCACGTTTTATGATATTTATCATGATAATCACCTATTGTGTCAAACTTCTCTTACTACAATCTTAGAAACAGGAATAACTTTCGAACCCACACTATAGACTGCAAGTCACAAAATCATACTTCATACCAAGTACTTCAGACTCCTGGAACAATCTACCAACAGAAACAAAGTCATCAGGATCCATCAAACTTACCTCGAACCACAAGGCGCAACGCTATCGTACCGGAGACAGCCAGGAGATATGATAGAACTGTATAAACTAATCCATGGAAAATACGACCGCGATGTTTTTGGATTTATGGAAACCTGTGTCAAATCGACCCGGGAACAGAGGCAATTCTTATAAACCTTACTGGAACAGTGTACAATTATGAAAAGGAAAAATATTTCTTTTACCAAGAACTGCAAATGAGTGTGATAACTTTACAGGAAAATGTAGTATGTGCTAATAATTTAAACTGTTTCAAAAATGAACAGGATAAAGACTTGGAAAATGTTGATTTATTGTGTAACTTCAAAGCTAATATATGAACTGTAGTGTCGTTACTATAAAAACAACTGTTATCATAACAATTCTTGTGTGTTGAGTCTGGTGTAGAGGCAAGGACTTAGGTCATCTAATTCCGTGGTAGAGGGTATGAAAACCTGTACCAGAAATCCATCATCAAATAGCATTGAAGACAGTATCCCTTTTAATATTAAATTCTTTCTTGGATATGGGTCTAGACAAATCAACATTATACGTAGCTTACGAAACCTCAGTCACTCTTAAATTAAATTACGATCTTTATAAAACCCACCTTCGAGACGACTCTACTTGCGACTGCAGTGCGGCAATGCAAATCTTGAAACCAATCTAAACATTCAAATTTGTAGGTCTGTACAATTGCTCATGTTTAACTCTAAACGTCTTCATATATACTATCTAACAGTCAGCTCGGATAACCAGGAGATATACTATCTACCAGTCAGCTCGGATAACCAGGATATGTACTATCTACCAGTCAGCTCGGGTAACCAGGATATATACTATCTAACAGTCAGGTCGGGTAACCAGGATATATACTATCTAACAGTCAGGTCGGGTAACCAGGATATATACTATCTACCAGTCAGCTCGGGTAACCAGGATATATATACTATCTAACAGTCAGCTCGGGTAACCAGGATATGTACTATCTACCAGTCAGCTCGGGTAACCAGGATATATACTATCTAACAGTCAGCTCGGGTAACCAGGATATATACTATCTAACAGTCAGCTCGGGTAACCAGGATATATACTATCTAACAGTCAGCTCGGGTAACCAGGATATATACTATCTAACAGTCAGCTCGGGTAACCAGGATATATACTATCTAACAGTCAGCTCGGGTAACCAGGATATATACTATCTAACAGTCAGCTCGGGTAACCAGGATATATACTATCTAACAGTCAGCTCGGGTAACCAGGATATATACTATCTAACAGTCAGCTCGGGTAACCAGGATATATACTATCTAACAGTCAGCTCGGGTAACCAGGATATATACTATCTAACAGTCAGCTCGGGTAACCAGGATATATACTATCTAACAGTCAGCTCGGGTAACCAGGATATATACTATCTAACAGTCAGCTCGGGTAACCAGGATATATACTATCTAACAGTCAGCTCGGGTAACCAGGATATATACTATCTAACAGTCAGCTCGGGTAACCAGGATATATACTATCTAACAGTCAGCTCGGGTAACCAGGATATATACTATCTAACAGTCAGCTCGGGTAACCAGGATATATACTATCTAACAGTCAGCTCGGGTAACCAGGATATATACTATCTAACAGTCAGCTCGGGTAACCAGGATATATACTATCTAACAGTCAGCTCGGGTAACCAGGATATATACTATCTAACAGTCAGCTCGGGTAACCAGGATATATACTATCTAACAGTCAGCTCGGGTAACCAGGATATATACTATCTAACAGTCAGCTCGGGTAACCAGGATATATACTATCTAACAGTCAGCTCGGGTAACCAGGATATATACTATCTAACAGTCAGCTCGGGTAACCAGGATATATACTATCTAACAGTCAGCTCGGGTAACCAGGATATATACTATCTAACAGTCAGCTCGGGTAACCAGGATATATACTATCTAACAGTCAGCTCGGGTAACCAGGATATATACTATCTAACAGTCAGCTCGGGTAACCAGGATATATACTATCTAACAGTCAGCTCGGGTAACCAGGATATATACTATCTAACAGTCAGCTCGGGTAACCAGGATATATACTATCTAACAGTCAGCTCGGGTAACCAGGATATATACTATCTAACAGTCAGCTCGGGTAACCAGGATATATACTATCTAACAGTCAGCTCGGGTAACCAGGATATATACTATCTAACAGTCAGCTCGGGTAACCAGGATATATACTATCTAACAGTCAGCTCGGGTAACCAGGATATATACTATCTAACAGTCAGCTCGGGTAACCAGGATATATACTATCTAACAGTCAGCTCGGGTAACCAGGATATATACTATCTAACAGTCAGCTCGGGTAACCAGGATATATACTATCTAACAGTCAGCTCGGGTAACCAGGATATATACTATCTAACAGTCAGCTCGGGTAACCAGGATATATACTATCTAACAGTCAGCTCGGGTAACCAGGATATATACTATCTAACAGTCAGCTCGGGTAACCAGGATATATACTATCTAACAGTCAGCTCGGGTAACCAGGATATATACTATCTAACAGTCAGCTCGGGTAACCAGGATATATACTATCTAACAGTCAGCTCGGGTAACCAGGATATATACTATCTAACAGTCAGCTCGGGTAACCAGGATATATACTATCTAACAGTCAGCTCGGGTAACCAGGATATATACTATCTAACAGTCAGCTCGGGTAACCAGGATATATACTATCTAACAGTCAGCTCGGGTAACCAGGATATGTACTATCTAACAGTCAGCTCGGGTAACCAGGATATATACTATCTAACAGTCAGGTCGGGTAACCATGATATATACTATCTACCAGTCAGCTCGGGTAACCAGGATATATATACTATCTAACAGTCAGCTCGGGTAACCAGGATATGTACTATCTAACAGTCAGCTCGGGTAACCAGGATATATACTATCTAACATTCAGCTCGGGTAACTAGGATATGCACTATCTAACAGTCAGCTCAGGTAACCAGGATATATACCATCTACCAGTCTGCTCGGGTAACCAGGATATGTACTATCTAACAGTCAGCTCGGGTAACCAGGATATATACTATCTAACAGTCAGCTCGGTAAACCAGGATGTATACTATCCAACAGTCAGCTCGGGTAACCAGGATATGCACTTTGACTATTTCAATCTCTCTCCCCTCCACTTCTTATCCACTTCCAGTCCCTCTCCCTTCTTCAAACACCAACGATTTCTATGTATTAACTTCAATCTTATCGTTTAACTATCTAATATATAGTTTGCATATCTTTCCATATCATAACCGTTACCATGATATAAATAGGACACGTCAGGTTTTCCTAAACCAGGCGACTAGTACTTACGCCGACACGCTTAGGAAAATCACTCACGCGATGTTCAGTTAACCCTTCCAATACATATTTCAACAAATTATACGTTGGTGTCCTTAATTCTATTATCATCTCTTTTGCTGAAACTCCATCTTTAACTTTAAAATGATCTTATATAAAGACTTGTTGAGCTATTACGTGACACACTGATTTTGTATATATATTTTCTGTTAAGGAAAGGACGTAAGTAGGTTGCAATAACTTTAGTCCAATCCATTTGTCCTTTCTTTACAAAATGGAGATACACGATCGAAATTGAAAAAAAAAATGCATTGGTAAAACAATTTATACTCAAAATAAGCAGCAACACTTGTTTTTACCTCCAATATATGAATAAGTATGTACTATTTGCACGGACTTAGATTTTCAAAGTCTGCTATTTGTGACATAAGTTGTCTTGTCTCGTTGCATTAAGAGTTATGAGTTATGGGGAGGGGATAATTTCCATAATATCTTTCTTAAAAATCCACTTAATTTACACCTATACAAACCAATTTTAAAGAACTTTGCAGAATGAGAACCTGTCCATTTCACTCATCTGATGGATCAGCGTTTTAAGCGTACATTATCATTGAACCACCTGATCAGACATAAAATGTTCATAAAAGCCGTTAAAGCCAGTTTGGTCTCTGTGGAGTATAACATATAGATAGATAGACATGGTCCAGCATTATTTGCTTTGTTCTGTCTTTTCTTCTCTAGTGTAATGCAGTTGTACTGATTGCGGTTTGCAGATCATGACACACACTCTGACAGTTTTTACACATTTTATTAACAAAAATACTAGATATCTGGCCTGAGGCCATTGTTGTTAAATAGAAAATTCGAAGATAAATAATCTACGTACTAACATCAGGTACCCCGTTGCCCACCTGCTGACATCCCTTTGCCTTGGCCTCCTGCTGTCAGCACTTGATACAGGTGTGTTTAGTGTTATTTACCTGTACACAAATTCACACCTTCGTAGGCTTAGGTAGTGGATCGAGATAATTTTCATTATTGAACCAAGATGTTATAATTTGTGTATCTTTAATATGGAGAAAACAGGTTATTTCTAACCTCATAGTTAAATTATTTTCTAGATAAATGTAATTTAGCACTGCATATATATATGTGCATTAAATCTAATATGTAACTGTTTATCGGTATTTTGTTATTTATTCGTCAACCTATATGTAACTCAAGGAAGACACAACGTCGTCAATTTGTGGCTATACGGTAGGTAAGAGCTAGTGGATATTTAGGATATATGTTAAACATTTCATTGCCATTCGAAAATATAGCAGACTAAAACGTTGAAGCCATTTTGTAAACATTTTTCATCGATTCATGTCCTCATTTTTGACCCGTACCAGATTTTCAGATTTCAGATTTTTATTTCTCTCAGACATACAAAGTGTGTAACAAGAGGTCAATATGTATCATATTTATATATACATGGCGGATAACAAAGGCATAAAGGCTACAAACTATTTACATACATTCAATAGCTTTTCAAGTTTTTCTAGAAATTTGCTAACATTTAATAAAACTTTTACATTGCATATTGTAAATAGTCCACGCATTCTAATAAGGCTAGGGTAAGTATAGTAGTAATTTGGAATAAATAATTATCTTATTTGTTTAACAGATACGTGTTTGCACTTACATAGATAATGATATTCATCACCAATTTCATTAAAACAAAGATTACAAGTTCTGTTTTCTTTTGATATTCCAAGCCATCTTCCAGTTTCTATAGGTAAGTGCATATTTGAAGTTCTGAATTTAATAATAATTTGTCTTTCTTTTGGCTTTAGTTTCACAAGGTAATTTTCAAGTTCAAAATTTGTTTTTAAATTGGAATAGGTAGATTCTCTTGAAGAGCTCTCGATATCGTTAAACCATTTTTGGATAAACTGGTCTTGTAATCTTTGTTTCACAACAAGTTTCAAATAATCTCTATTAAACGTCCATGTTTTCTGATATGCCCAGATAAAATTTAAACCTGTTTCTATACATATACCCTGAACATTCTTTAACCATTTGAACTCCATGACTCCATTTGTTTGCAAGGTAAATATTAAGTTATACATAGTGCTAGACAGACTATTGCTAGTTATCAATTTATGCTGATGATATGGTTTTTTTCGCTGATAGTCCAGCTGCATTGCAAAACATGTTAGATTCTTTACACAGTTACTCTAGAAAATGGGATCTGGAAGTCAACATTGATAAAACAAAAGTCATGGTTTTTAGAAACGGGGGAAACATAAGAAATAATGAAGTGTGGAAATATAATTATGAGAACATAGAAATTGTTGACTGTTTCAAATATTTGGGAATGTTTTTTAATTATAATGGTAAATTTTATAAAACCCAAAAGCATTTAGCGGACCAAGGAAGAAAGGCTTTATTTTCATTATCATCCTCTTTAAAGAACCATTGTTTGAATTTGGAAACCCAATGCTCTGTCTTTGATATTTATGTCAGCAGCATCTTAAGCTATGGTGCAGAAATATGGGGGTTTCACAAAGCTCCTGATATAGAGAGAGTTCATTTGAATTTCTGCAAAAAAGTCCTTAGAGTATGTAAATCTACATTCAATGATTTAGTTTATTGTGAATTGGGTAGACTACCATTAATTGTTACAAGAAAGCTAAAAGTATTCAAATATTGGTTGAAGTTGACGAAATCTGATAATTTGATATTAAAAACTTGTTATGATGAATGTGTCAACGTGAATGATCCGTGGATTTGTAACATTAAGAATGAATTAACTGCCCTAGGTCTTGGTTATATTTTTGAATCGAATCTACCATTGGTAAACACTTTTGAAATTATTGAACACAGATTGAAAGATGTTACTAAGCAAAATATGTTGGCAAAGATAGCAGCTTCATCAAAAGGTAGACTATATCAATATCTTATAGACAGTCATAGTATTCAGTTTTATCTCCGTAAACATATTGAAACAAAATACAAATATATGTTAACTAAATTTAGAACGTCGTCTCATCAACTGAATATCGAAAAGGGTAGACACAATAATATCATTCGCAGAAATAGAAACTGTAGCAAATGTGATTTGGGAGACGTCGAGGACGAATTTCATTTCATTTTTGTATGTCCTTTTTATAATGATTTGAGGTTAAAGTATATAAAGAAGTATTATTATAAGAGTCCCTCTGTTTACAAACTTGTCCAACTTTTATCTGTAAATAATGTCAAAGAGTTGTCAAATCTAGGTAAATATTTATATCTAGCCACTAAGCGGCGAAATTGATTAATTAGCTACACGTATTTATAATTTTTGTGCTTTTGTATTATGTTCTTTGTTTAGTTTGCACTTGTATGCTTATAGTCACTCTCCTATAACATATATACATGTACAATGTATCATGATTGCTTTGTACCTATAAGTCTTAAGACTTTTGGTGAATAAAGAACTTGAACTTGAACTATCAATTTATACCAAAACATAATTACTCTGGTTTAAACTTCAACACATAAAGGAAATCTCCCGATCTCTCCATAAACCATGTAGTTTGGCGTGCTTCTTTTAATACCCAATATACGCTTGCAGAATTGTAAATGTAGTTTTTCAATTGCACTTAAATTTTCGAAACCCCATACTTCTACTGAATAGAGAAGTATTGGTAATACAAGAGAATCAAAAATTTTAATTGAAGGTCTACAGGTAATGAAATATTTTTTATTTTCTTATACACAGCAAACATAGCTTTTTTGGACTGTTCCAACAATTTCATTTTTGCTTTGAAATAACTTCCATTGTAACTCATTAAGACTCCTAAATAGGAGAATGATTCAAGAACCTCTATCTCTTCATTACATATTGTAAAATAAAACTGTGTTCGACATTTTCTCTTTGAATATTTACATCAAGCTTCCAGCTGTTAAAATATAATTCAAAAGTATTAAGAGCTGATTGGAGTCCTTCCGCCGATTCAGACATGATAACAGTATCATCTACATAGAGAATTATAAACAGTTTAATATATATTCCAATATTTTCACCTAAAGTTTCTATTGTTTGTAAACAATTAACGCTGTTTTCTTCAAGAAAATCTATCTTCTAGATCATTAAGATAAATGGCAAATAAAAATGGCGATAAATTTTTCCCCTTGTTTTACCCCGACATTACAGTTGAACTTTTCAAATATATCATTTCCATTTTTAACACAGGATTTAGTATTTGCATATAAATCAAAAATGATTTTGAACATTTTCCCAGTTATTTTATTTTTTCTGAACTTTTTTCCATAGCCCAAGTCTCCAAACCGAATCAAATGCCTTTTTGAAATCTATAAAGGAACAAAACAACTTTTTTCCAAGTGAAAAATAAATAGAGGTTAAGGCATGTAGAATGAAATATTGTCCGTGGTGGAGTGATTTTTCCTGAATCCAGCCTGAGCCCATCAGCAATTTTATTTAATCTGATATTAAGTATGGATGTAAACACTTTTCCAAGACATGAGACGAGACTTATTGCTCTATAATTATCTAAATTATCCGGATCACCTTTACGTTCATATATGGGTTTTATAACACATGTCTTCCAAGAGTCGGGTATACAGCCCGTATTAAATAGAGCATTAAATAACTTATAATATAATGGTTTAAATAATTCAACAGTGGATTTTAAATATTCCTGAAGTGTTATTGTTACTTAGACAAGAAATGGATTTAGTAATTTCACATTCGGTAATTTCTCCATTCAACAGATCAATTTCGCTTTGAAAGATTTCATTAGAGTTACCTCCCTTGTTAAGATCTTTCAAGGAGCTGTATAATTCATTGACATTTTTATCAACATGCTGTCGCTTGCAAGTGTCGTCAATTTCATTAAGAATGTGCCAGAATGTTTTCGGCTCTATTTTTCAAACTTTTCTTAATTCCATTTCCATTTTCTCTTGGTGAATTTTATAAAATTTATTCAAAGTTCTCCTGTATTCTATACCAGTATTTTTAAGAGTAATTTTGTTTGTGATAATTTTATTGGCATTATAACGACGTTTGGCTCTATGAAAATCTATCCTCTTAAGATGACATTCCCGAGTAAACCAAGGTTTTCTAGTTTTTCGATTTTTGTACCGGTACCACAGCATGTCCGTTTGCAATAATTCCCAGAGGATTATGAACAGTATACAAGATAGATAGAACATAAGTAATCCGGCACAGAAACTGGCCACGAAATGGCGTCGTTCAACGTTAACGACGACGACGACAGGATGTGGTATGTTCTCAGTTCACCAACCACACATGTAGAGAACATTGCTGTTTGGTTTTCCTCAGATTCGTTTATTCGGCAATTTTCTCACAAGTGCTTAGAAACTGGACGTGGTACCATTCTGTGTTACCCTCTTCTGCATAATGTTATCTCCAGCATACCCCGATTCCTCAAAACTCGACCTTGGTTAGGGTTAGGGTTAGGATCCTGTCCCGCCGCACTGTAGTTTTTCGTATACAGTAACCTCTCTTAATTTCATTTTGGATATAACTGTACTGTCAGTTACCACTGGTGAACCCTTACCGGTGTGTTTTTTTCATTTTTTCGTTTATTTTTCATTTTTTCGTTTATTTTTCAAAAACCGTTTATTTTTTTTCTCTTTTTGTGTTTATTTTTTGAAAAACCGTTTATATTTCACGGTACACTGTTTATTCTTTAAACCAGCGTTTATTCTTCGAAGTCTTGTGTTTAGTTTTGAAAATAAGCGTTTGTTATAACTGCATGATTACGTTTCAAGGAATATTGTTCCGTTTTGGTGGAGCGTTAAGTTCTCGCTGCCGACCGTTGAGTTTTCGCGGCCGACCGTTTAGTTTACCAGTATCTTTTGTTCTGTCGGGTTCTTTCATGTCTGCCGACCGGCCACGCTCTCGTCCGCGACAGGCTTACCTAATCGGCAGTGTAGTGCCCTACATAATGCAAGGACTTTGAAGCAAATAGTAAAATGCACCGCTGTAACTGGTTAATTTTCCATTGCATGCATTAAAAGAGTTCTTGATACATACAGTTTATGCATGAAAATACCACAAAAGTGACGTTTCATGTACTAAACATACGATTAATCCTATTTAATCCTATTTATTCTACGCCACCAACATCAAGTGGACGGTTTGGTTTACCCTTGTTTTACGAAACATTTGTTTAATTGTACAACATGATCAAGCTATCAGCGAATCAATGTACTCTCAGGACTGTTTTATTGTACATCATGAAATACCAGTGAACCAAACCACCCAAGTACGTTTTATTGTACAGTATGATTAAAATACCAGTGAATCAGACGTATATACTACTATGGCTTTATATGTCTCTGATCAAACAATCATTAGTACGTGTTGTATTGTTTATTCTAACACGATTCGTTTTCAAAACGTGTTTTGATTGGTTACGGACCATGTTCTAATCTGCGATAGAAACATGATAAATCGTAATATTTTCTCTTACAAATTCATCCTTTATACCTTCAACTATTCGGAGTTGGAATTCATTGGAGCTTTCAGTAAGATCACTGACTTCTCTATATTCTTTCAAAACCTCATTAACTTCAAATGTACAATCTCCTCCACCAGTTTTCTTCAGTTTCGGTGAACGTAAATTGAACATTTTGCATACAAAATTTAGACATCAGTGTAGTCCACTTAAATTTGATCTTTATAGAGTAAATCTTTTTAATTGTCCAATTTATTATTGTGGCCATCCCTGTGAAAATGCATTTCACTTATTTTGAGAGTGCTTACTTTTTAACAACGAAAGACGAATCCTGCTCCAAAATTTGAATGCCTTGCATGTTGATTTTAGTTTACAACTACTTTTGTTTGGTAATAGTCAACTTTCGGTTGAAATCAATACAAAAAGTTTTAGACATGTGCAGCATAACATCAAATCCAGTAATAGGTTTAGACAACTATAATTATTTTCCTCATTTTTATTTATGTGTGTACGTTGTGATATGTGTTTATGCAATTGCATTTCATTATTTTGCCTGATTTTTTTTGTTACACTAAATTTGTTCATTATCACATTACTCTACCTGGCTGCATGTTATGAAATTTGTATAATATATAATTTATTCAAATGCAGATCCTTTTCCTAGTTTACATGATATCTTTTCTAGGTAACGATCAAAACAGTTGTAGACACTTCAAATTGACTGAGTCAAACTTTCGGCAGTGTTAGAGAAAAAAAAAAAATCACAAATCATTGACAAGATAAGATTATTTTTTGTTACTGGAACAAGAAATAAGGCGGGATCTCAAAATCCATGCTTGAGCATGAGAACATGAGGCAAATTCGGCCTACAAAAATGTATTTGAACCTGAGTGTCGGGCAATTCCACGTTTTCATATAGCAGTGCGCTCTGGCCCCACACCAGACATCTATATAGATACAGATAGTTTATTAGAGTCTCACCTTCCGCATACATATATACAATGATGCCATAAAATATACATAAAACATATGACGCAAGCCACTCTTAAAGAGTTACGAGAGACTAAAAATAATTTAAATGTATGTAAACGCATTTCACTTTTAAAGAAACTTGCTTTAAAAGGCTATAAGAGAGAGAAGCTTATACATGCCATAAAATTATATCGAAATTTCAAACTTCATTGTACAATAATCAATGATATATAAAATTATAACGACGTTTAAGAATAGCTGCTAGAGCTTTGGCACTATATTTAGCACAGTTCTCATTTGATAAAACAAAGTGTAGCTTCTCCTCATAACTAAAATTCATAAAATCACTATTAATTTCTATAGCTCTATCATATAAAATGTCACGTATATCGTCAAAAAGCGGACATCTACAAAAAATCTGCATGTTCTGTCCATCACGGGTAGGTTTTCATACCTTCCGGTTTCGAGGCACAGTGGAGCTACCCCACATCTAAATGTAGCGAGTGCGCTACGTTGGCCCCTAGTAAGAGGCGACTTCACATATAGCTCCCATATATACGAAAGTTTGAATTTACTGTAGGTTCGAAGGTTATTTCCTCCCATTCTACGTTGGCCCATTGGATTCGGTAAAAGTTTTAACCAGTTTTCTTTATAAATGTTTATCATAGCTTCCTGGAACATATTACATGCTTCGATTTTAGAATATCTCATCGCATCATGAACGTTGACGAGGTCAAGTTCCTCCATTTAAAAAAAATTAATCTGAAATGCCAGTTCCTACAATTCCGGTTCGAGATTATCCGACACCACTTGAAGACGCGACAATTGATACATGAATTATCCATGTTACTAAGTCTATACCAATGGGAAACCACACACTTCCATTGCCTTACTGTTGTAGGCTCCCAGGCCATCTCACCAGCCACTGCAGCATTTTGACTATATCAACACCCAAAAAGAAACGTCCAGCCCTATTCTGCACAGCATTAGTACACGTATAATCCTGTGTTCCCCATATAGCCGCTCCATAACTTATGGTTGACCACACCATGGTATCGTAGAGTTTAGTATAAGCATTGTATGGAAGCCCTCTGGCGGCTTTGAATCTAGAGATAAGTTATCCTAAATCACGGCTAGTGAATTGAGCTACACTTTTGGGCGTTACCGCGTAATCTAGCGTATCCGTTAGTCCTAGATATCTGTACCTGTCACATACACCAATGTCCAAATCACCACATTGAAATAGATATTGAGACCGGGCGTTTTACTTCCGTTGACAACCATATGATTAGTTAGACACCAGTCTGACAGTACGTTTAATAAACATTGGAGATCCTCCTCATTTTCTGCGATCAGCGCTAAATCGTCCGTGTACAGTAAGCTTACAATAGTCTCCTCATCCATTTTGACACCTTTTCCCGTTGCTGATAATTTACTGGCAAGATCATTGATGAATAAGTTTAACATGATGGGCGATAATAAACATCCCTGTTTTGATATGTCAAAATGTCTCAGTCTGGTGTTAGGGCCAGAGGAAACTCGGGCTAAGCATTCAGCTTTAGAATTTCATAAAATTTCTACCGGACTTCGTAACCCGGTACAATGAACCGGAGCAGGCACAATTAACGTAGAGTCGAATTCATCAAACTTTGAAAGATGAATGACAGGCTTTGGAAAATAAAAGTAGACAATAGTATATATCTCTGTTATTAAAATACTAATTAAAAGACTGCTCATTAGTGTGCAATGCTGTGAAAATTCAAGTTTAAACACAAATATTGAAGGTATTTAACTTTTTTCATGGTTTCGGTAAGGGTTATCTTTGAATTACAAGTGCATTCTCTGTAACTGTTTTGCAATGTTAACAGCGGAGTCGAGCCCAAATGAACGCCAGGTCGATCCGTTGTTACTTGAAACATAGAAATACCGCGTTTTTAATGTACACAATTTAAACTCTGCTCGGGCACGTTTGACAGACAGACACAGCGGTGATATTACCTTAACCCTAATTAGTTTAGAGGAAGCCATAATTCATTTAAGTTAATGAATGAATTTCGTGATAATTTACATATGTTCATTGTCTTATGAATGTCGGTATACTTATAAAAAATAAAACTGTTAAAGTGTGCCCGTGATGTTGAAAAATGCACTCATTATAAAAGTGATAATAAACAGAAACAAGGTTACCGCGAGCGGTATATAATACGCCCGCCACACATTGAATGAGCAGTTGTTTGTATGATTGAAATATATGAAGTATTTGTGAGTAATTGATATTAAAAGAGAAATCATTCAACATAACTGGTAGATCAATGAGTGCAATACAACATCATGGAACGCATGCATCGCATTAATGAAACCAAGGGGAATAACTCCAATAATTACGGTCGGATAATGGCGGTTATCGAACTTGTC
>NW_018407914.1:118121-123641 GCF_002113885.1 Mizuhopecten yessoensis | reverse complement strand
GCCCGCCCGCTCACGTGATAACATAATACGTCCCCGTCTTCGACGGGCGTATAAAAAATGGTGAACTATTTATCATATTTGTTAAATATATACAAAGTAAATAAGCCCAAATTGATGAAATATTATCTAGTTTTGGATAATGATGATAACGGTATATATTGGGATTAAATTGTAATAGTGGTTTCTTTTACATTAATGGTGCCAAACATGCATTTGGAATTGTTTCATTAGTATAAACAAAACATGATGCTAATCACATCAAGTTCAAACAGCTTGGCTGACGGCAGATTGAAAATCGGCCAGAACAAACTACAGAAAAAGCAAAATGGTTGTATGAGAAATATGGCAACGAAGGATTAGATAACTGATTAAAAAATATATATCAGAAAGCCTTAAATTCTGCAGATTAAAGTCACAATAAATAAGAAAATAAACTGCGGATATGAATAACCACGTTCGTGTTTTGATGTTTGTTTCAGAAATGGGACTGAAAGTTTTTCAGCTTGGATATCAATGTCAATGAGCTGGTATCTCCTTTGTAATAAGAAAATTAATGTTTTAAAATATATATACGAGAGTGTAAAGTCACGTGTAAAGTCACGTGTAAAGTTTCATGGTAAATTGTCTCCTATGTACAGGTCGGATTATCACAAGGAAAATCTTGATCTCTAATAATGTTTTCTTTATTTGTCAACGACATGGAATTCAAATTGATTAAGTAAAATTGCCAATGTTATCACTAGCAATTAAGTCAGCAATTACTTAATTTGTTTCTAATTATGTACGCAGATGATACAGTATTTTTTTCTTATGATACAGTTGACCTTCAAAAAATACGCTTGATTTTTTAAACACTTGTTCTCAACATTAGCATTTTACTGTAAATGTAGACAAAACAAAGCATAGTTGTTTTGAGGAAAAGTAAATGATTGTTTCCAAACGAGCAGTGGTTGTTTGATGGTAAAGCTATAGAAGTGGTAGATCAATTTTGTTATTTAGGTTTGGTATTTATAACCGTAAATTAACTATTGCATTGAATAGTATTGCTGTACAAGGAAGGAAGCTGATTTTCTTCTAAATCGGAAAGCGAAAAAAATTATGTTGAATGAAAAGACAAAATAATCTATTTTTTTGATAATTATATATCTTTTATTGTGAATTACGGCTGTGAAGTACTAGGGTTTTAGTCCTGCACCGCAGATTGAAAATATACATTTATTATTTTTGAAATTTTATTGGATGTAAAGACAGCAAGTAATGATATGGTATATTTTGATCATGGTCATTTCCCTTTGCATAAACAGAGTAGGATTGCTATTGTAAAGTACCAGTGGGAATATTGAAGTCTGTTAACTGTGTTTTGGGGGCCTGTTACGACTATTGTAGTCTGGTAACTGTGTTTTGAGGGCCTGTTACGACTATTGTAGTCTGGTAACTGTGTTTTGAGGGTCTGTTATGACTATTGAAGTCTGGTAACTGTGTTTTGAGGGCCTGTTGCGACTATTGAAGTCTGGTAACTGTGTTTTGAGGGCCTGTTGCGACTATTGAAGTCTGGTAACTGTGTTTTGAGGGCCAGTTACGACTATTGTAGTCTGGTAACTGTGTTTTGAGGGCCTGTTACGACTATTGAAGTCTGGTTACTGTGGTTTGAGGGCATGTTACGACTATTGCAGTCTGTTAACTGTGTTTTGAAGGTCTGTTACGACTATTGCAGTCTGGTAACTGTGTTTTGAGGGCCTGTTACGACTATTGAAGTCTGGTAACTGTGTTTTGAGGGCCTGTTACGACTATTGAAGTCTGGTAACTGTGTTTTGAGGGCCTGTTACGACTATTGAAGTCTGGTAACTGTGTTTTGAGGGCCTGTTACGACTATTGAAGTCTGGTAACTGTGTTTTGAGGGCCTGTTACGACTATTGAAGTCTGGTAACTGTGTTTTGAGGGCCTGTTACGACTATTGAAGTCTGGTAACTGTGTTTTGAGGGCCTGTTACGACTATTGAAGTCTGGTAACTGTGTTTTGAGGGCCTGTTACGACTATTGAAGTCTGGTAACTGTGTTTTGAGGGCCTGTTACGACTATTGAAGTCTGGTAACTGTGTTTTGAGGGCCTGTTACGACTATTGAAGTCTGGTAACTGTGTTTTGAGGGCCTGTTACGACTATTGAAGTCTGGTAACTGTGTTTTGAGGGCCTGTTACGACTATTGAAGTCTGGTAACTGTGTTTTGAGGGCCTGTTACGACTATTGAAGTCTGGTAACTGTGTTTTGAGGGCCTGTTACGACTATTGAAGTCTGGTAACTGTGTTTTGAGGGCCTGTTACGACTATTGAAGTCTGGTAACTGTGTTTTGAGGGCCTGTTACGACTATTGAAGTCTGGTAACTGTGTTTTGAGGGCCTGTTACGACTATTGAAGTCTGGTAACTGTGTTTTGAGGGCCTGTTACGACTATTGAAGTCTGGTAACTGTGTTTTGAGGGCCTGTTACGACTATTGAAGTCTGGTAACTGTGTTTTGAGGGCCTGTTACGACTATTGAAGTCTGGTAACTGTGTTTTGAGGGCCTGTTACGACTATTGAAGTCTGGTAACTGTGTTTTGAGGGCCTGTTACGACTATTGAAGTCTGGTAACTGTGTTTTGAGGGCCTGTTACGACTATTGAAGTCTGGTAACTGTGTTTTGAGGGCCTGTTACGACTATTGAAGTCTGGTAACTGTGTTTTGAGGGCCTGTTACGACTATTGAAGTCTGGTAACTGTGTTTTGAGGGCCTGTTACGACTATTGAAGTCTGGTAACTGTGTTTTGAGGGCCTGTTACGACTATTGAAGTCTGGTAACTGTGTTTTGAGGGCCTGTTACGACTATTGAAGTCTGGTAACTGTGTTTTGAGGGCCTGTTACGACTATTGAAGTCTGGTAACTGTGTTTTGAGGGCCTGTTACGACTATTGAAGTCTGGTAACTGTGTTTTGAGGGCCTGTTACGACTATTGAAGTCTGGTAACTGTGTTTTGAGGGCCTGTTACGACTATTGAAGTCTGGTAACTGTGTTTTGAGGGCCTGTTACGACTATTGAAGTCTGGTAACTGTGTTTTGAGGGCCTGTTACGACTATTGAAGTCTGGTAACTGTGTTTTGAGGGCCTGTTACGACTATTGAAGTCTGGTAACTGTGTTTTGAGGGCCTGTTACGACTATTGAAGTCTGGTAACTGTGTTTTGAGGGCCTGTTACGACTATTGAAGTCTGGTAACTGTGTTTTGAGGGCCTGTTACGACTATTGAAGTCTGGTAACTGTGTTTTGAGGGCCTGTTACGACTATTGAAGTCTGGTAACTGTGTTTTGAGGGCCTGTTACGACTATTGAAGTCTGGTAACTGTGTTTTGAGGGCCTGTTACGACTATTGAAGTCTGGTAACTGTGTTTTGAGGGCCTGTTACGACTATTGAAGTCTGGTAACTGTATTTTGAGGGCCTGTTACGACTATTGTAGTCTGTTAACTGTGTTTTGAGGGTCTGTTACGACTAATGAAGTCTGTTTACTGTGTTTTGAGGGCCTGTTACGACTATTGAAGTCTGTTAACTGTGTTTTGAGGGCCTGTTACGACTATTGAAGTCTGGTAATTGTGTTTGTGAGGGCCTGTTACGACTATTGAAGTCTGGTTACTGTGTTTTGCGGGTCTGTTACGACTATTGAAGTCTGGTAATTGTGTTTGTGAGGGCCTGTTACGACTATTGAAGTCCGTTAACTGTGTTTTGAGGGCCTGTTACTACTATTGAAGTCTGGTAACTGTATTTTGAGGGCCTGTTACGACTATTGAAGTCCGTTAACTGTGTTTTGAGGGCCTGTTACTACTATTGAAGTCTGGTAACTGTATTTTGAGGGCCTGTTACGACTATTGAAGTCTGGTAACTTTGTTTTGAGGGCCTGGTACGACTATTGCAGTCTGGTAACTGTGTTTTGAGGGTCTGTTACGACTATTGAAGTCTGGTAATTGTGTTTGAGGGCCTGTTACGACAATTGAAGTCTGTGNTCTGTTAACTGTGTTTTGAGGGCCTGTTACGACTATTGAAGTCTGGTAACTGTGTTTTGAGGGCCTGTTACGACTATTGACTATTGAAGTCTGGTAACTGTGTTTTGAGGGCCTGTTACGATGAACTGTTAGACATTTATTACAGAAAGCCAAATATTGTGAAACAAGTTGGATTTATCATGAGACGTGATTTGTGTACGTTCGGTTTTGGAGATGTGTGGTTGGCACAATATGTACCAAATGAGATTGTTTTTTATTATTATATATACAACGCATAAAGGACACTTTTATTCAGGAAATGAGAACCAATTTTCAGACATCTTCAAAATGTATGTTGTTTAACCACATTATTGACCGTTTTGATCTACAATGGTATTTTACAAAACAGCTGTTTAGAAAATATGAATGTGTTTTTGAGAAATCTAGATCACAAGCACTTCATCCTAATATAGAGACTGGTGGATACAATGCCTCGACACCAGAGGTTGTGTACTGTGTGTGATCTGGGAGATGTCGAGGATGAGTTTCATTTCTTTCTTATTTGTCCTGGTTTTTTTAAAATTAAGAATATCTTATATGAAGCCATATTTTAGTATTTGCCCTTTTAAGCTAGTAGAGTTACTGTCTATCAAAATGAAACTTGTCAGAAATTTTAGCAGGTACTTGATTCAAGCGAGGGCTGAGAGCAGTCGTATAGTATGATATATGAGCTAAAATGGTATCTGTGTCTCATACTTAACAAAGATTGTATAATCATGGTCATTATGTAATATATAGTAATCATTTTAGCTTCATGTTTAGGTTGTGTGTTTGACTTTGAAATTTTGTTACTTCCCCAGAAACTTTGCTAGCTAAAGGCTTATTTGTATAATTTCATAAACAATTAAATTACGGTTCATACGAGTCTGCTAAGCTGCCTTCGAAGAATCTCATAGTTTTCCCCAACATACAACAACTTTATTATTTGTAATTGTGAAATTGAATTCTCCGTCATTGTACAAGATATTTGTGAGGTACTTACTGTTCAATATGTACCGTATGCCAAATTGAATTTCTTTGTATCACCAGTGCGTGTCTGCTTGGAAATTTTAACTTGAAATTGGGTTCCCAAGGAACACCTCATCAAGTAAGTTTATGACAATAACTGACAGCATTTAGAATATTTAATTTTTCGATATTTCAATTGAGTTTACGAAATACATGAATTTCAAGTACTGTAGAACAAGCTCCTTAATTCCTCAGGAATTAACATAACCTGTTACTGTTGGAAGTTTAGGACATAACCTGTTACTGTTGGAAGTTTAGGACACGTATTTTATAATACCCTCAGGAATTAACATATCCTGTTACTGTTGGAAGTTTAGGACACGTATTGTATAATACCCTCAGGAATTAACATAACCTGTTACTGTTGGGAGTTTAGGACACGTATTGTATAATACCCTCAGGAATTAACATAACCTGTTACTGTTGGGAGTTTAGGACACGTATTGTATAATACC